>NW_028295985.1:0-25400 GCF_964197995.2 Scardinius erythrophthalmus
AGCCGGATTAAATAAATGGACTACACTAGGCAGGCTGCATTTTTTTGGCCCCCCCCCCAGGGGGTAAACTCTGTAAACAGAGCAAATAAGTTTATTTGCTCTGTTTACATTTAATCAACACATTTAATTAAAATTTTCTGCAAAATGCAATAGCTTACAACATTTATAAATGTTGTAATTAGGAACAAGAAGGCACCCCTTCACATTCATCAAGACCATTTAGAAACTGTCTAACAATAAATAATAATAAATATAAGGATGGAGGATTTAAACTATGGAAAACTAAAGGTATTCAGACTATTAAAGACTTGTATATGGATAGGATACTTTTCAAGAAGTAGGATACATTTCAAGATTTGTGTGATAAACACCAGATTCCCTCAAAACTTTTTTTTTTTTTTTATATATTCACAGCTTAAAAGTTTTATGTCTTCCAGGTCTACAGATATTATGTACATATGTATAATGTGTCATTAATTGAGGAAATAATTGGAAAAAGAGGTGAAAAGGGCCAATTGTCAAAATATTATAATTTAAAGAGTCTGCTGTAGACAAATTGAACGCATGGAGGAAAGACATTCAAGAAGAAATAGAGGAATTTGAATGAACTGAAGCATGTTTAATGGCGCAAAAACAAATCATTGGATTGTTACATGCCAGAAGAGCCATTGCTTTGAACTGGAAGAGCATGGAAGCACCTTCTATAAAACAATGGATAAAAGAACTTTCAGAGTGCATTGGACTGGAAAGGCTGACTTATATCTCCAAGGGTAAAATAAAGGACTTTGTACAATTATGGGAGCCATACATGATTATTATATCATATCATCTTTTATTTTCATTTTGAATGAGATTTTCATGTAACTTAAAACTTGACATGGAAATGTTGTTTTACTTTATCTCTGATAACCTATCAGAGATAAAGTAAAACAACATTTCCATGTCAAGTTTTAAGTTACATGAAAATCTCATTCAAAATGAAAATAAAAGATGATATGATATAATAATCATGCAGGTCTCTGATTATGTGAATGTGTGTGTGAGTGATACATGTTTCTGTTTTTTTTTTTGTTGTTATGTTTGTTATTATTTAAAAATTAATAAAAATATTTGAAAAAAATAAAATAAAAATAAATAAAAACAAGCAACATTTACTAAGGAAACCATTTAGCATGCTCCACTCAGGGATAATCTTCAGCCTTCCAGCATCACAGGCCTCCATCACAGCAGAAACACGTCTTGACGGCATCATCACAATCTTGTGGAGAAATCATAAAAACATAAGACAGCTGTTTGAGATTTGAATATACTTGGTTTGTTTCTCATATTTCATTTCATTATAGTAGAAAGTATAGCTCTATATTATACATTTAATTTATATGCATCTTACATTTGATTTAAATATTCATTTTACTTATTCAGATTTAGATGTTTAAATGGAAAACTTACATTTACAAATGCTTTCTCCTGAGTTTTGATGAGGTGAAGTCCTCGATGATGTCTTCAAAATCCAGGGCAGTTGTGAATCCATTTTCAATTGCCAACAGGGCAAAGGCATTCAGTTTTTTTTCTGTTACTGTTCCTCTCCGGTATGTTTTTACTCGTTTCAACAAAGAAAATGATCTTTCTCCTGAACAGTTTGCAATCGGTAATGTCAGATACATGCGAAGGCAAATGTCCACATTAGGGAAAGCATCCCTCAAGCCTAGCTCTAGGAACTTCTTGTACATGGCCATGACTGATTCTTCATCTTTTACCATTGAGATGAACTGGAAAAACTCTGCTGTAAAGTCCTCCTCAAGATCCTGGGGGTATATTTTCTTCAGCTTTTCTGTGGCTGCACGGATTTGTTCAATGTTCATTGATTTTGTTTTAGTAAGGAAACCAAATTTCTCCTCCACATTTTTGTATGCGTCTTTGCGTTGTTTCAATTCTTGTGACAAGCAGTCACAGATGACATAATGTGTGTCAATCAAGAATGCTTCACGGCCTGAGCGCTGCACCTCTGGACCTGCAGTCTCATCAAACATAACTTTCTTCACTCGTCTCCTTTTGCTATCTGCTTTGTATCCCTCTGTCGCTGTGAGAGTCTTGGCCTCTGCTTCATAGACATCGAAATCATTTCTGGCCTGTCCTATGTATTCTATGAGTGAACTGTACAGAATAGGAATAGTACATACATCAATCTGTACCTGTTGCAATGCTTTGCTGGTTAAATTGATTCTTCTCAGCAGTTCATCCCACAGTACTGTCATAACTGCAGTTTCAAGGGTTTCCATCACTGATATTAATTGACTCGCCTCATATTGAGCAGCTCTGGGGGTTCCATGGTCAACTTTGATTTCGTTCAAAGCATCCTGTATAGCTTTGTAGCCAAATCTCAGAGCTTTTGTTGCATCAGCTCTTGCAGACCACCTTGTGCCGGAAAGGCTCTTCAGTGTCAGACCTCGCTCACATTTTGTGAGATGGCCTGTTAAAATCTCCCACCGCCGAGTTGAAGCTGAGAAGAAGTTGTAGAGATTTTGAATGAAGCCAAAAAATGAAACTGCTTCTAGGCAACATTCTGCTGCACATGCACCAACTAAATTAAGAGAATGTGCAGAACATGGTATGAAGTCAGCATTAGGATTTTTATTTTTTATTCTTGCTTGGAGTCCAGAATATTTCCCTGCCATGTTACTTGCATTGTCGTAGCTCTGCCCACGACAGTCCATCAAATCAATATCCAGTTCTTTTAACTCAGATTTGAGTGTTTCCTCCATGTGTTCTGCAGTATGACCATGTAATGGTATGAACTCCAAAAATCTCTCGACAGGCTCACCACTTTTCTTCAGGACATAGCGAATTATCAAAGCAAGCTGATCAACATGTGTGACGTCAGGTGTTGAGTCCACAATGATGGAGAAATACTTGCCATCTTTAACTTCTTTTACAATGGCACGCAGAACTTTCTCAGCCATCAGCTGAATAAACTCATCACAAACTGTTGAGGACAGGTAACTGGTATGTCCCCTGCCCTTGTTTCCATATCTGGCTAGATGCTCTGACAGAAGTGGATCAAAGCGACTAATTAACTCCAAGCAGCCCAAAAAGTTCCCATTGTGGGGTGATCCTACTAACTCATCGTCCCCACGGAAGGGCAGTCCTCGTGAAGAAAGAAACTGAATAGTTGCCACTACACGTTTCAAAATGTTGAGCCAGTATGCTCTCTCAGACTCCTGTTGCTGTACTATGTTTGAATCTATGCGTGCATTTTTATTTCCAAGCAGTACGATGATCCATACTATTCTCATGTTCATGCAAGCGATTAGCACAGTTTTTCCAGTCATTAAATCCAGTGACAAATTGATTGTCTCTTATACGGAACAACTTGCAGCAGTAACAGAATACAGTGCCAGTAGACGGTGAGTACACTAACCATTTTCTTGACAGGGTTTCTCCATTTAGCTTTTTTCTAAAGAAATGTTCCTTGGTTAAGCTTCGGTTAATGTCTCCATATTTCCTCTGTGATGCAGAGAAATCTCCAATATTTTGACAGGGATGGTTTAGTGCAAAGTACTCACGCATCCTGTCATCAATTTGGTCCCACTTTGCAGGATCAGATGGGTAGCTTGTTAATACCCTTTCTGGGTCTAGAGGCTCCTGCTGCAAAATGATATTGGGCTCACTTCTGGCTGCCTGCTGTTTTTCCATGATCAGCTCGTCCTTCTGTGACGGCGCTGATGTTGACGTTGACGGCGCGGGCGCTGCCGCATTTCCCGCCGCGACTTCGGCCGCATTTCCCGCCGCGACTTCGGCCGCATTTCCCGCTTCGGGCCGTGTCTCTGGGCCTGGCTCGGACTCTGCTGACTCGAGCAGGTTCACAGCTGTCGGACGGCTGCCCGACAGAAACTTCTGTAAAGCCCCCCGCTGTCTCTTCTTTTGTTCCTCTTCATTTTTTCTCTTTTTACGCTTTGCCGCACCCGAAAGCATCTTCTTGAATGTTAGCCTAGTCAAAAACACACCTGCCTTCTAGCTTAGTTGTCCCGCTCTGACCGCCGCTGACGTGACGTGACGTCCCCTCGTACTTAACTGGCTGGCGCCTCTATACAGTCATGGGCTGACGTTAATGTGACGTAATGTAACTTAACAGTCTATGGTTAAGATAAACATCGTCACTATTTTTAGTTAATTAATAAATATTGAAATAAATTGTAGATGGGACATTTGTAAAAAAAAAAAAAAAATTTAATTTTTTTTTTCTTTCTTTTTTTTTTTTTTTTTTTTTTTCTGTCTGGGCCCCATCCCGCCAATCGGGCCCTAGGCACGTGCCTAGTTTGCCTTTGCGTTAATCCGGCTCTGCACACACACACACACACACACACACACACACACACACACACACTTTCTCTCTAACTCACACTCATACACACACACTCACGCACACACGCTCAAACACACTCACAAACACTCTACACTATGAGAGGCCGTTTGAGACAAAACCCACTGAAACACTTGCAATACACATTGAAAACTTACGATACACACTGAAACACTTGCAATACACATTGAAAACTTACGATACACACTGAAACACTTGCGCGTACATGTGAAACACTATATATATGTGCATATATATGAAAGACATGCGGTTACATAGAAACTCTTTGCATATACCCTGTAATCGCCCACATACTGTTGTACCTGCACAAAGACTGCACTTTCAAACATTCGCGCGTGTGAGAGAGCACAAACATTTTCAGTGTGTCCGGAAGTCATTTCATTGCAACCGGAAGTTTGGTTCATTTGGAAACAGAAGCGCGGTTTATTTATCACTGTAAAGATGTACAATTCTTAGTTTCATTCATGGTATAGTAACATGAAAAATGAGCCATAATCTAGTCACTAGTGGAATATTGCTGCAATCTCCGGGACAAACTAACACTTAATAACATGAAATTTTAACAAAAGCCACTAGATTTCAAACATAGCCCACAATCAGACATCATTTCAATGTATTTATTTATTTTGTTTAGCTATAGTAAGTGTGAGCTTAGTCATCAAGTGTCATACCATTTAAATGAATGGAACTTTTTTTTTTTATGTAAGAAAAGGTCAAGAATAATTTGTAACCTTTGTCCAATTTCGATCTTGTCACAGCTCCCTGAAAACTCAACAAAACGGACAACATCTGCTATTCTTACTTTTGTCAGATATATTATATATATATATATATATATATATATATATATATATATATGTATATATATATATATATATATAATATATTAGGGCTGGGTATTGACACAAATTTCACAATTCGATTCGATTTCGATTACGATTCGATTCAATATCGATTATTTTGGCTACATTGCAAATTTTTTCAAGGAAAATAAATCTCTTAACTGATGCTGTAAACTATGGGAGTCAGTTGTAGCCTATAGGTTTCATTAGCCTACTATAATATTGAAGGTAAAAAATAACTAATTTGTATACAAACACTTAAAATACACTTATTTATTTTTATAATAATAAAGTTATATGAAATTATATACAAATTTAAATGGTGGCTGTCATAAAAAAAACTTTCCAGATTTATTCAAACATGCATTAAATATTGAAGAACATTAAAAATTATAATGAATATGTAATATTGTGCATATGTTTAACAAAATGCTCCTCTCTAGAGTTAATTTCTCTAGCTGACTAACGAGTTTATGGTCACTGGATATGTTTTTTCTGAGGTAAATGTGACGTTACATGACATTGTTTACTAACGTCTTTCCACGGTTGAAACACTGATTGAGCGATTCCATGTGACGATACGGACTTCGATAAGTTGTACTCTACCTTTTAGCACACTTTCAGATGCTCATTCATGTTTATCTCGCGCTGTAACGGATATTATTAAGGCGGAAGAGAAGATTGTGTGCGCTCCGCGCTGCTGCTTTTCTTGAGCTGAGCAAGAGCGATCTCACGCCACAGCGCCAAAACGGTATTTATGTTTTTGAATTTCATAAGAACATGGACGTAATTTAAAATCTGAGACTTTGTTTCATATTAATAATAACAAAGCACAAAGATTATTGCGATTTATTGAATGGGATGCGCGCAACAATGTTCCATTCATTCATCACTGAAAACAGGATGACTAATCGATTCTTGGGATTTAAGAATCGATATCGTTTCGTAAAAATGAGAATCGATTAAAATCGAGAAATCAATATTTTTTACCCAGCCCTAATATATATATATTGCCACTGTTGCCTTTGGCTTGCAGTTGGGGATATTTTTGGGATATTTAATTTTATTTTATCAATCAATAAATTCCACTTGAAACAAACCTTGTTGTATTATTTTAATTTAATACTGTGAAGCTGCTTTGATACAATCTGTATTGTGAAAAGCGCTATACAAATATACTTGACTTGACTTGACTTGATATTAATGACAGAGAAAACAAGCTGTTCACAGTCCAAGTTACGAGGATTTCAAAAACAGCATGGACTTTGGAATCCAAAACACTCAAGGTTTTGGAATGGAATAGAAGCTTGCCTTCAAAGCATTTGTTTCTTTTGTTTAGTATCGCAATATCGCAAGTGTTACAGTGTGTATCGCAAGTGTTACAGTGTGTAGCGCGAGTGTTACAGTGTGTAGCGCGAGTGTTTCAGTGTGTAGCGCGAGTGTTTCAGTGTGTAGCGTAAGTGTTTCAGTGTGTAGCGCGAGTGTTTCAGTGTGTAGCGCGAGTGTTTCAGTGTGTAGCGCGAGTGTTTCAGTGTGTAGCGCGAGTGTTTCAGTGTGTAGCGCGAGTGTTTCAGTGTGTAGCGCGAGTGTTTCAGTGTGTAGCGCGAGTGTTTCAGTGTGTAGCGCGAGTGTTTCAGTGTGTATCGCAAGTTTTCAATGTGTATCGCGAGTGTTTCAGTGTGTAGCGCGAGTGTTTAAGTGTGTAGCGCGAGTGTTTCAGTGTGTAGCGCAAGTTTTCAATGTGTATCGCAAGTGTTTCAGTGTGTAGCGCGAGTGTTTCAGTGTGTAGCGCGAGTGTTTCAGTGTGTAGTGCTAGTTTTCAATGTGTATCGCAAGTGTTTCAGTGTGTAGCGCGAGTGTTTCAGTGTGTAGTGCTAGTGTTTCAGTGTGTAGTGCTAGTTTTCAATGTGTATCGCAAGTGTTTCAGTGTGTAGCGCGAGTGTTTCAGTGTGTAGCGCGAGTGTTTCAGTGTGTAGCGCGAGTGTTTCAGTGTGTAGCGCGAGTGTTTCAGTGTGTAGCGCAAGTTTTCAATGTGTATCGCAAGTGTTTCAGTGTGTAGCGCGAGTGTTTCAGTGTGTAGCGCGAGTGTTTCAGTGTAGCGCGAGTGTTTCAGTGTGTAGCGCGAGTGTTTCAGTGTGTAGCGCGAGTGTTTCAGTGTATCGCAAGTGTTTCAGTGTGTAGCGCGAGTGTTTCAGTGTGTAGCGCGAGTGTTTCAGTGTGTAGCGCAAGTTTTCAGTGTGTAGCGCGAGTGTTTCAGTGTGTAGCGCGAGTGTTTCAGTGTAGCGCGAGTGTTTCAGTGTGTAGCGCGAGTGTTTCAGTGTGTAGCGCAAGTTTTCAGTGTGTAGCGCGAGTGTTTCAGTGTGTAGCGCGAGTGTTTCAGTGTGTAGCGCGAGTGTTTCAGTGTGTAGCGCGAGTGTTTCAGTGTGTAGCGCAAGTTTTCAATGTGTATCGCGAGTGTTTCAGTGTGTAGCGCGAGTGTTTCAGTGTAGCGCGAGTGTTTCAGTGTAGCGCGAGTGTTTCAGTGTGTAGCGCGAGTGTTTCAGTGTGTAGCGCGAGTGTTTCAGTGTGTAGCGCAAGTTTTCAATGTGTATCGCGAGTGTTTCAGTGTGTAGCGCGAGTGTTTCAGTGTGTAGCGCGAGTGTTTCAGTGTGTAGCGCAAGTTTTCAGTGTGTAGCGCGAGTGTTTCAGTGTGTAGCGCGAGTGTTTCAGTGTGTAGCGCGAGTGTTTGTGTGTAGCGCAAGTTTTCAATGTGTATCGCAAGTGTTTCAATGTGTAGCGCAAGTGTTTCAGTGTGTAGCGCGAGTGTTTCAGTGTGTAGCGCGAGTGTTTCAGTGTAGCGCGAGTGTTTCAGTGTGTATCGCAAGTGTTTCAGTGTGTAGCGCGAGTGTTTCAGTGTGTAGCGCGAGTGTTTCAGTGTAGCGCGAGTGTTTCAGTGTGTAGCGTGAGTGTTTCAGTGTGTAGCGCAAGTTTTCAATGTGTATCGCGAGTGTTTCAGTGTATAGCGCGAGTGTTTCAGTGTGTAGCGCGAGTGTCTCAGTGTGTAGCGCAAGTTTTCAATGTGTATCGCAAGTGTTTCAGTGTGTAGCGCGAGTGTTTCAGTGTGTAGCGCAAGTTTTCAATGTGTATCGCAAGTGTTTCAGTGTGTAGCGCGAGTGTTTCAGTGTGTAGCGCAAGTTTTCAATGTGTATCGCAAGTGTTTCAGTGTGTAGCGCGAGTGTTTCAGTGTGTAGAGCGAGTGTTTCAGTGTAGCGTGAGTGTTTCAGTGTGTAGCGCGAGTGTTTCAGTGTGTAGCGCGAGTGTTTCAGTGTGTAGCGCAAGTTTTCAGTGTGTAGCGCGATTGTTTTTGAGTGTGTAGCGCGAGTGTTTCAGTGTGTAGCGCGAGTGTTTCAGTGTGTAGCGCAAGTTTTCAATGTGTATCGCAAGTGTTTCAGTGTGTAGCGCGAGTGTTTCAGTGTGTAGCGCGAGTGTTTCAGTGTGTAGCGCGAGTGTTTCAGTGTAGCGCGAGTGTTTCAGTGTAGCGCGAGTGTTTCAGTGTAGCGCGAGTGTTTCAGTGTGTAGCGCGAGTGTTTCAGTGTGTAGCGCGAGTGTTTCAGTGTGTAGCGCGAGTGTTTCAGTGTGTATCGCAAGTGTTTCAGTGTGTAGCGCGAGTGTTTCAGTGTGTAGCGCGAGTGTTTCAGTGTGTAGCGCGAGTGTTTCAGTGTGTAGCGCGAGTGTTTCAGTGTGTAGCGCGAGTGTTTCAGTGTGTAGCGCGAGTGTTTCAGTGTGTATCGCGAGTGTTTCAGTATGTAGCGCGAGTGTTTCAGTGTGTAGCGCGAGTGTTTCAGTGTGTAGCGCGAGTGTTTCAGTGTAGCGCGAGTGTTTCAGTGTAGCGCGAGTGTTTCAGTGTGTAGCGCGAGTGTTTCAGTGTGTAGCGCGAGTGTTTCAGTGTGTAGCGCGAGTGTTTCAGTGTAGCGCGAGTGTTTCAGTGTGTAGCGCAAGTTTTCAATGTGTATCGCAAGTGTTACAGTGTGTAGCGCGAGTGTTTCAGTGTGTAGCGCGAGTGTTTCAGTGTGTATCGCAAGTGTTTCAGTGTGTAGCGCGAGTGTTTCAGTGTGTAGCGCGAGTGTTTCAGTGTGTAGCGCAAGTTTTCAGTGTGTAGCGCGATTGTTTTTGAGTGTGTAGCGCGAGTGTTTCAGTGTGTAGCGCGAGTGTTTCAGTGTGTAGCGCAAGTTTTCAATGTGTATCGCAAGTGTTTCAGTGTGTAGCGCGAGTGTTTCAGTGTGTAGCGCGAGTGTTTCAGTGTGTAGCGCGAGTGTTTCAGTGTGTAGAGCGAGTGTTTCAGTGTAGCGCGAGTGTTTCAGTGTGTAGCGCGAGTGTTTCAGTGTGTAGCGCGAGTGTTTCAGTGTGTAGCGCAAGTTTTCAGTGTGTAGCGCGATTGTTTTTGAGTGTGTAGCGCGAGTGTTTCAGTGTGTAGCGCGAGTGTTTCAGTGTGTAGCGCAAGTTTTCAATGTGTATCGCAAGTGTTTCAGTGTAGCGCGAGTGTTTCAGTGTGTAGCGCGAGTGTTTCAGTGTAGCGCGAGTGTTTCAGTGTGTAGCGCGAGTGTTTCAGTGTGTAGCGCGAGTGTTTCAGTGTGTATCGCAAGTGTTTCAGTGTGTAGCGCGAGTGTTTCAGTGTGTAGCGCGAGTGTTTCAGTGTGTAGCGCGAGTGTTTCAGTGTAGCGCGAGTGTTTCAGTGTGTAGCGCGAGTGTTTCAGTGTGTAGCGCGAGTGTTTCAGTGTAGCGCGAGTGTTTCAGTGTAGCGCGAGTGTTTCAGTGTAGCGCGAGTGTTTCAGTGTGTAGCGCGAGTGTTTCAGTGTGTAGCGCGAGTGTGTTTCAGTGTGTAGCGCGAGTGTTTCAGTGTGTAGCGCGAGTGTTTCAGTGTAGCGCGAGTGTTTCAGTGTAGCGCGAGTGTTTCAGTGTGTAGCGCAAGTTTTCAATGTGTATCGCAAGTGTTACAGTGTGTAGCGTGAGTGTTTCAGTGTGTAGCGCGAGTGTTTCAGTGTGTAGCGCGAGTGTTTCAGTGTGTAGCGCGAGTGTTTCAGTGTGTAGCGCGAGTGTTTCAGTGTAGCGCGAGTGTTTCAGTGTAGCGCGAGTGTTTCAGTGTGTAGCGCGAGTGTTTCAGTGTGTAGCGCGAGTGTTTCAGTGTGTAGCGCGAGTGTTTCAGTGTGTAGCGCGAGTGTTTCAGTGTGTAGCGCGAGTGTTTCAGTGTGTAGCGCGAGTGTTTCAGTGTGTAGCGCGAGTGTTTCAGTGTGTAGCGCGAGTGTTTCAGTGTGTAGCGCGAGTGTTTCAGTGTAGCGCGAGTGTTTCAGTGTAGCGCGAGTGTTTCAGTGTAGCGTGAGTGTTTCAGTGTGTAGCGCGAGTGTTTCAGTGTGTAGCGCGAGTGTTTCAGTGTAGCGCGAGTGTTTCAGTGTAGCGCGAGTGGTTCAGTGTGTAGCGCGAGTGTTTCAGTGTGTAGCGCGAGTGGTTCAGTGTGTAGCGCGAGTGTTTCAGTGTGTAGCGCGAGTGTTTCAGTGTGTAGCGCGAGTGTTTCAGTGTAGCGCGAGTGGTTCAGTGTAGCGCGAGTGTTTCAGTGTGTAGCGCGAGTGTTTCAGTGTGTAGCGCGAGTGTTTCAGTGTGTAGCGCGAGTGTTTCAGTGTGTAGTGCGAGTGTTTCAGTGTGTAGCGCGAGTGTTTCAGTGTGTAGCGCGAGTGTTTCAGTGTGTAGCGCGAGTGTTTCAGTGTGTAGCGCGAGTGTTTCAGTGTGTAGCGCGAGTGTTTCAGTGTGTAGCGCGAGTGTTTCAGTGTAGCGCGAGTGTTTCAGTGTAGCGCGAGTGTTTCAGTGTGTAGCGCGAGTGTTTCAGTGTGTAGCGCGAGTGTTTCAGTGTGTAGCGTGAGTGTTTCAGTGTAGCGCGAGTGTTTCAGTGTGTAGCACAAGTTTTCAATGTGTAGCGCGAGTGTGTTTCAGTGTGTAGCGCGAGTGTTTCAGTGTGTAGCGCGAGTGTCTCAGTGTGTAGCGCGAGTGTTTCAGTGTGTAGCGCGAGTGTTTCAGTGTAGCGCGAGTGTTTCAGTGTAGCGCGAGTGTTTCAGTGTAGCGCGAGTGTTTCAGTGTGTAGCGCGAGTGTTTCAGTGTGTAGCGCGAGTGTTTCAGTGTGTAGCGTGAGTGTTTCAGTGTAGCGCGAGTGTTTCAGTGTGTAGCGCAAGTTTTCAATGTGTATCGCGAGTGTTTCAATGGGTTTCGTCTCAAACGGCCTCTCATACTACACACGTGCACAGAGACACACATACTCTTGCACAGTCACACACAAACACTCTTACATACACACAAACACACACACACACACTCACACACTCACATACACTCTCTCACACACACTCACATAAACACTCACACACAAATACACACACACTCACGTACACACTCTCACACAAACACGAACACACGCACACTCACACTCTCTCACACAGACATGGACACTCGCGCACACACACACACACACTTGCAGACACACAGGGACACTCGCGCTTACACACACAAACACACTCACTCACTCACTCACTCACTCTCACACACACACACTTGCAGACACACAGGGACACTCGCGCTTACACACACAAACACACTCACTCACTCACTCACTCACTCACTCTCACACACACACACACACACACACACACTCTCTCTCTCTGAGCGGACGCTGTGAGTGAGTGGGCGGAGTCGGCGTGTGTGCGTGAGAGAGCTGCGGTGCGAGTGAGTCTATTCTTTCTTTCTTTCTTTTTACACTGTCCCTGTTTTGGGGTTTTTGGTTTAAAAATTGTTTGAAAAGAAAACAAAGAAAGTTTAAGGAGTGGGGGTTTGAGGAACGCTGTTAACCGGCGTTTTTTGCTGGTTAGCAATGGCGGGTCCAAGCCAAACAAAGTTTGAGCAGCTTTCACGCAGGCACGGGATAAAACTGGCGCCTGTGATGAACTGCTCTGTGGAGGATTGTAGTTTGGCTGTGGGTAACGCTGTTGGTTTTAATAGTATAATATCTGCTTCTCGAATGAACAGTGCTGTGGTCATCTTCCTTGATACCATTGAGAACGTAAACAGTGTAGTGCAGACCGGAGTAGTAATTCAGGACACTTTTACTCCAGTAATACCACTGGTTCAGCCGGCAAGAAAGATAACATTATCGAATGTACCACCTTTCATTAAAGATGAGCTCTTGATTAATGAATTGTCTAGGCATGGAAAAGTTGCCTCACAAATGAAAAGGATCCCATTAGGGTGTAAATCGCCTTTGCTTAAAGGGGTCATGACATGTTTTTTCTTTTCTTTTATTATGTTCCCTTAGGTGCAATTATAGTATTACTATAGTTTTTTGGGCAAAAAACGTTTAAAATTGAGTGATTTATGACCTTTTCCCACCCTGTTTCTCATGCTGATTCAAACAGTCTGTTTTGGGGGTGTTTCCCCTTTAAGAGTTCAGTGTTAACGCCCACTGTTATGATTGGATAACGTCAGTGCCTATGCATCAACTGTTAACGCCCCCTTGTCAAAACGTGCAGATTTTGCGGAGCTGTGTTTACCGTTACCATAGTAACGGGTGATGCGTGCGAGGGTTAGGGTGTTGATGTTTGAGTCGGAATCAGAGGAAATGACCCATCAACACAACCAGAGCCCGTCTACGGAGAGCCTGCCCACTCCCTATTAAGCTCTATTGTACCGAATTTTGGTTGTAGTTCCATCAGAGTTCCACTGGGGGCGATCGCCATGAGTGCAAAATTAATGGGAGTCAATGGGGCTAGACGGCTAAATTTGTCTCTCTCACCCGATTGCCGTTGAGAAATCTCAGATCTGATTGTAGATTTTGCAAGTTCAACATGGGTTTTAGGTCGAAAGTTGAATAAACGAGTACTTATGTTCTTTTGATTTCTTACAGGTTGAGTTGTTGTTGCCCATAACACGCTAGCATTCTGCTAATGAACGCTGATTGGTCAGTGAAGGACTGATTACGACCAGAGATACCGCTTGATGGCATCATGGCAGCGGCAGCGGGACCAGAAACAAACAAATCAAAAACTCTTCTAGCACGTGTGTTTACCTGTGTCAGCTGTGTTGTCGATGCCTCGAGTGAAAAGAAAGTGCAGAGCGCGAACGCACCAGGGGTGCGTTTCCCGAAAGCATCGTTAGCCAACTATGGTCGCAAGTTCCGTCGTTACCAATAGAGTTCAATGGACATTGCGATGAACTTGCGACCATAGTTGGCCAACGATGCTTTCGGGAAACGCACCCCAGAGTGACTGAAGGAATGCCGTGAAGCAGTATCTCTGGTCGCACGATGTGTATGACGTCATTGACACTTTAAAAGACGTTTTAAAGCAAATAAGTGACTCAAAAAAATCTAACACCCAGCAATGTGTAATTTATTTGCATCTCCTTTCGAATACAACATTCAAATTACTAGAAAAAAAATTATATCCTGAGAAAAGTGGATTTTTATTGGTATAGCGCCATAGACCTCCATTCATTCTGCACTCGTCCTGTGAGCGCCCTCATATGGAATCAGAGAGGAACTGCAACCAGTTCAGAAGCCGGAAGTGTAGTGAGAGTGAAACTTCTCGCCATATTAGACATTCTCTGACACAACTAAGAATGCATCAGCCCGTCCACATAGAAAGTGTGAAACTATTTTGTCAGTTTGACAGCCGACATCTTTTAATAGCCTACGGGGCATGAACATGACTGTCATGAAGGCTAAACTAAGTAAAAATACGGTGATTATTCATAATGAATAAAACTCAATTAACGTTTTAAAAAAGTTTTAAGTTTTAAATAGCCTACATTACTTACAGTTTGCGTCGTCGTTGTTGAGCCCAGAATAGTCCACACGGCCCTATCTTGTACAAATGTTTTTTTCAGCATCATACTGCGATTGTTCTCAACTGTCACTCATCCTTGAAATGTGGAGAACACGCGCTTAGATTAACAGTGCCGTGACTGGGACGTCCGCGAAAAATAAACTGCCTCCATCTTCCCCTGACGTCTGGATCTTTCAGCAGCGTATATTATTCAAACATGTTGTTTGTCCACAGCCAGGAACAGCACATCTTCTTGTAAACAGACCCACTCGCTGCACGTCGACTGAACACATGTGAAGCGCGTGACAGATGCGATGATGAAATGAGGCGTAGTTATCTTCAGGGGGGCAGCGTTTCATATTATGTTGAAGGTACCCCCGGGAGCCGCCATTGGCTAACAAGCCTTCACCTGCTGTTAGCATCCCATTGACTCCCATTCATTTTGGCGTCACTTTGACAGCGAATAACTTTACATCTGAGGCGTTTGAAGACTCCATTTGTCTATGGTTTATTTCTAAAGAAACACGACAATGTATAAAAGGCTCCATTACCTTGTAGCTTACGTTATGGCCCCGTAGAAGCAGTTTTTGTAAAAGTAGGCTAACGATTGCGTCATAACCACGCGACTCTCTGGAAATTACCGTAGAGACAGGAAGAGAAGCTCGCAGTCAATCGGGGGACGTGGAGGCATAAAGTCCGATAAAGTCAAGGGAGAAGCCCATAGAGAATCATGAAGTGTCTCCTGCTCCTAGCTCATGGACAGATCCTACTCACGCTTTCCATCTCTGCAAGATTCGGAAGGGAATGGTTCAGATTTCGTTTGGCACAGCTACTAGAAGACTTACAACTGTCAGGCAGGCTGCGCACGTCACATCCACGTCGTCAAGCTCAGTTTGAGTCTGCGCAGTGCGCTTGGCAATCAGGAAATGAGGGCTTCTAATGTGCTTCACTTCTCTCCGTTGAAACCTATGGGGTCGCTGTGTCCAGTTTATATACTGTCTATGGTTATCTTGCGCTTGCTGGAGGCGGTCATATGCAAACGACTGCTACGTCACTTCGTACCGTGACGTCACTTCATACCATGGATCCAGAACGAGCTGTATTTAGAGCTTGATTAAATAAATGATTCGTTTATAATGGGGAGGACGTCTTAAGCTATGAAACTTGCAGGACGTTTTAAAGGGCACCTATTATGCAAAATTCACTTTTACATGGTGTTTGAACATAAATGTGTGTTGGCAGTGTGCGAGCAAAACCACCCTAGAATGATAAAAATCCACCCAGTAGTTTTTTTTATCTCAATAAATCATAAGCACCGTCTCAGAACACCCTGTTCTAGATTTCCCTCATTGTAGAATTGAGCTAAGCCCCACCGACATGATTTGATTGACATCTGGTTTTGGCATAGACCCCGCCCTCGGTGATCTCCATCCTCGGTAATGTCTCCTAAGAAGTGTAGGTGTTCTGTTGTGGGATGTAAGAATGGACATTCTAGTCTTCACTGACATCAGAGCCACTGGAAACGCAGCGGATGGATTTTATTTATGAAGAAAAGGCACCACTTAAACTTCCTAAATACGAGATTAATTTTCTGACTGACTGTTTAGTGAACGAGGGTCAAAGTTAATCCTCAAGTGTGGATCGTTGCCTACAGTTCGCGATCCAACGTCACCTCCAGAAAAAGTAAGTGTATTTTATGATTTTTGAGCAAATAGTCATTTCAATCGATGTCATCCAGTTCAACAACAAATGCGTCTAAAGCTATTTATTGTCGTCGTCATAGGATGTCTCAACAAACAACGTCAGACAGTTTTATGTCACGTAGGCATTTTTTTGCAGCATTTACAAATGTAAATAAATTAAGGTCTGCTCTATCTCCATAGACAGTAGGCTATATAAACGTCTATCTCCCTCCCCTTAAGAAATAAATAAATAAATAGTTTGTACTTAGCAAACATTATCACAGTAGTGTGTGTGTGTGTGTAGTTTCAAAAAATTGCGCGAACGTTATCACAGTTCGTGTGTGTGTGTGTGTGTGTGTGTGTGTGTGTTGCACATCCATAATGGCAAAGGGGACGCGATTAAAACTTTGTAAGTGGGTAGTTGACAAATGGCCAAGAAAAAGTACTTTTTATGGAAAACATAACTTTTTAAGAAAAAATACATATATTTATGGAGTATGAAAACTGCAGTTTCAGAAAATAGTAGTGGTCACTCATTTTGTCAATGACTTCACATATTTTTTTCACGTTTTCACTCAACAGTACTGTAAATGTGTCCTATGGTGTGACATTTAAAAAGTACTAAGAAACTATATTAAATAACATAAAAAAATACTTGAGACAGAATTGTTCACATTATTAAAACATTATTTTCTTAAAGTGATATTTATTTTACATGAAAGTACTAATTAGAATCATTTTCACCATGGATAGATGAACCTGATAAACTTTTCCCTACGAATGTCAATAAAACTTTTTCGCCAACCTTACAAAACTGTTTGAAATTGTACCTATTTAACAGGAGATATTATTGTAACTCCCCTAATGCCAAACTTGACTCTTTTTTTAAAGATATTTTAAAATAAGTATATTTTTCTGTTGTTTTATGTTTGTCACACCATAGGACAAAGCGTCACACTAAAGGACAAATATAGTCATTGCATAAAAAGAGTCAGAATATATAGTAATTATTGTAACAATAATAAAGGAGGACATTTGTTTTTTTGTTGAAACTTTATATATTCGTTTTAAAAGCTTCTTAAGGAGGTCTTGTCCTATGGTGTGACATCTGTGTCCTTTGGTGTGACAGGCCAAAGCGTCACACCAAAGGACATTTCCTGTGACATTTTCTGTCACACCAAAGGACATTTGAGCTTTTGTGGCAGTTAATAACCATGCTTATACTAGCTGAACTGTTATTAGCAATTGGCATGATACATTTGCATAATATTACATAGTCCTGCTGTTAAAAATACAAATTTTAATTAAAAAAATAAATTTAGGAGTGTCACACTAAAGGACAAAAAAACTTAACAAATTCAGTGGTCTGAAAACATAGTTAAATATTTGAACAGTTCTGAGAGAAATACTTGCCATGTGCACTGCTCATGGGCTTCATAGGGGTCTTCAGTCACATGACCTTGAATGGGGTCTTTCAACTAAATTTAGTTGTCCATGATATTGCCCAACTTAATATCAGGTTATTGCATAACACCAAAGGACATTTTTTTCTGTGACAAACTTTATTAAATTCCTACACTTTTAGAAATGTATGTATAGGAAAAGTTATGGCCACTTAGTGAAATAGACACTTGCACAATTATGCCAGGAGTGTTCATTAAGATGTTTAAACATTATTTTCTTTATTTATAAAAGTTAATATTTATGAAATAATCTTGTCTACCGTCACACCATAGGACGATTTTGAGATTTGGCTCAAAGTTGTAAAAAAATAAAAAATAACTCAGGTATTTAAACAACAAATTCATGTAAAACAAGAAAATGTTTAACCATTTATAGTATTCTAAATGATGAAAATGTGAAATAAATTATTTTTTATCTTCTGTGACGGTGAAAAAGCCACGTCACGTCAACTACCCAAGTACATAAATGTATCAAATAACCATTCCGAGACGTTTAGTCCATTCTCATTCGTGTTTATTCTGTGCCGGACTCTCTTCATCATCTGGGTCCAGCAGCAGGGCGGGGATATGCAGCTCATTTACATTTAAAGTGGTACACACAAAACAGCTCTTTTTAAAACAGGCCCCAAAAATGACATTTTCAAATGGTTATAATAAATTAACTGTGGGGTATTTTGTGCTGAAACTTCACAAATGCATTCTGGGGACACCCAAGACCAATATTACATCTTCTAAAAAGGGGCATAATAGGTGCCCTTTAATGGTACAAAGACCTCTTATATACCAAAAGATCAAGGCAAATTTGGTTTCTCATGTCATGACCCCTTTAAGCATGTTGTGTGTTTTAGACGGCAACTACATATGATCCTAAAGAGTGATTTGGATGAACTGAATGTGTCGTTTAAATTCAAAATTGACGGCTTTGATTACGTTGTGTTTGTATCATCTGATACTATGAAGTGTTTTGGCTGTGGGCGAACAGGGCACGTTAGGCGTGCGTGTCCTGAGAGAGCAGATGAGGTAGACCCAGAGCCAGAGCCAGAGCCGGGGCCGAGCGGAGAAACCGCGCGCGATAACAGTAGCGTGATGGTGACGGAGGATTCTGTTAGTGAAGAAGATGATGATGATGGCAGTGATGCCGCGGGGCGGAATACAGAAAGTGGGGAGAAGGAAACTGATACAGTGTCTATTGTTGTTGCGGGGGAAATACAGAAAATGTTGAGAAAAAACTGGTTACAGTGTCTACTGATGTTGTTAATGTGGCTGAGTGTATTGTGGAGGAGGAAGAGATGGTGACAGACATTGCTTGTGATGAAACTCTTTTCAAAGTACCCAATACTAAGAGAAAGAGAAATAGGAAGAGTACGGAAACGGCTAAAATGAGCAGACAAACAAAAACAGAGTCTGATAAACTTGATACTGAAGGCAGGATGATTGATGATTCTGATGGTGAAGTAGTGGACAGTAGGACAGGACGAAGTCGACGCAGTGATTACAACTTTGACAAAATAAAATCATTCCTGCAAAGAACGAAAAATGTGAAAAATGTCCAGTTTGAGGATTTTTGTTTGGTTTATGTCCCCTCATACTATTTATTTCAGTGAGTGTGATGAGGGTGAGCTCTCTTAATTTGAAGAGCAATGCTGTTTGAGCTTATCAGACAAAAGAATATTGATGTAACATTTGTCCAAGAAACACACAGTGACTGTGTTAATGAAATTGACTGGAAAAAAGAGTGGGAGGGTGAAGTGTTTCTTACTCACATGAGCTCTACCAGAGGAGGGGTGGCTGTCCTTTTTGCTAAGAATTTCTCACCTATCTCATGTGAGGTTAGACATGTGATAACTGGCAGACTAATATTTGTAAGGGCTCAGTTTGAAAAATTCAAGGCTGTTTTTATTAATGTTTATGCACCAACAAAAGGTAATGAAAGAGTACTCTTTCTCAAGAATGTAATTCTACAGAATTGTAGTTCTGATGATTTTCTGTTTTTGGGTGGGGACTTTAATTGTACAGGGAATTATAGTCTAGATCGGAATCATGTGGAACCTCATATTGCTTCAAGTCGTGCTTTAAATGAACTGATTGAGACTCATAGTTTATGTGATCTATGGAGGGATCTAAATAATAATGTAAGACAATACACGTGGTAAAATTTCATTTCTTTAGCCAGATTGGATAGGTTTTATTGTTTTAAGCATCAGTTTAATGTTGTGAAAAGTTGTTTTATTACACCAACTGGTTTTTCTGATCATTGTCTAGTCACATGCAATGTGTTTATAACAAATGTGAAGCCAAAGAGTGCATATTGGCATTTTAACACTTCCCTGTTAAGTGATGTGAATTTTAGAGCTGTTTTTGTTTCTTTTTGGAATGATTTTAAATGAAGAAAACCATGCTTTGAAAATTTACGTCAGTGGTGGGACTGTGGAAAGGTTGAAGTGAAAGTACTTTGTCAACAGTATACTTTCAGTGTCTCTCGGGACATCACTAGATCAATGAAAAAACTTGAATCTGAAATAATGGAGGCACAAGGGTTAGCAGAGAATACTGGGGAGGGAAGACATATCGAGACACTTAAAACTAAGACATCTCTTCTGTCAGATTTGCTCGGCATTAAAGCAAAGGGGGCTTTGGTCCGATCTCGCTTTCAAAACTCAACGCAAATGGATGCCCCATCTAAGTTTTTCTTTAGTCTCGAAAAGAAGAACGGCCAGAGTCGCTATATTCACTCCTCACGCTCTGAAAACGGGCAGGAATTGACAAAGACATCTGAAATTAGAAAACGAGCTGTACAGTTGAATGAAAAACTGTATAGCAGTGAATATAGAAAGGACGAGGAGCTGTCTGCTTGCTTCTATGAAGGTCTGCCAAATGTCTTGGAGGACTCAAAGGCAGAGCTGGAGACGCCTCTATCGGAAGAGGAGCTTCTGAAGGCTCTCAAGGGCATGGAGAGTGGAAAAGCTCCTGGGATGGACGGACTCCCAGCTGAGTTTTATAAAGAGTTTTGGGCTGTGCTGGGCGAGGACCTGCTGGCTGTCCTGAATGAAAGCTTGGCTGATGGCTCTTTGCCCCTGAGCTGTAGGAGAGCAGTGATCACATTGCTACCTAAAAAGGGTGATTTGCAGGAGATTAAGAACTGGAGACCCGTGAGTTTGCTTTGTTCTGATCTTAAAGTCCTTTCTAAGACTCTGGCTAACAGACTGAGGAAAGTGATGGGGCAGGTCATTCATTTTGATCAGACGTATTGTGTGCCGGGTAGGTCAATCACAGATAATGTCTGTCTCATACGGGATATTTTAAGTGTTTCGAGTCGTTTAGGGGTAAATTTGGGGTTTATCTCTATTGACCAAGAGAAGGCTTTCGATAGAGTTGAGCACCAGTATCTATGGGACACCCTAGAAGCTTTTGGTTTTAGTTCTGTTTTTGTTGATATGATTAAAGTGTTGTACCAGGACACTGAGAGTTTACTGAAGGTCAGTGGTGGTTTGAGTGCCCCGTTTAAAGCTAGTAGAGGAGTCAGACAAGGTTGTGCTCTGTCTGGTATGCTTTACTCCTTAGCTATTGAACCAATGCTGAATAAACTAAGAAATAGGATTAAAGGTTTAACATTGAATCATGATATACAACATCAAATTTCAGCTTATGCCGATGATGTTATGGTTTTGGTAAATGGGCAACAAGATATTAATCAGCTGGTTTCTGTTGTTAATGATTTTGGAGTAATTTCAGCTGCAAAAATTAATTGGGAGAAGAGTGAAGCACTGGCTGTTGGTAAATGGGAGGAAGGGATGCCAAAACTACCTGGTGGGATGAGCTGGAAGAAAGAAGGGTTAAAATATCTAGGAGTACATCTTGGGGATTTAAACACCCAACAAAAGAACTGGGAAGGGGTGATTGAAAAGATAGAAGGGAAATTGAAAAAATGGAAATGGATTCACTCACAATTGTCATTTAGAGGAAGAGCTTTAATAATCAACAACTTGGTTGCCTCTACATTGTGGCATAGGTTATCTTGTGTGGATCCACCTGTTGGACTACTGTCCTGATTACAGGTAATCCTAGTGAATTTTTTTGGGATTGTTTACACTGGGTTCCCCAAAGTGTGCTCTTTCTTCCGAAAGAAGAGGGAGGACAAGGCTTGGTGCACTTACCGAGCAGGCATGCTACTTTTCGTCTGCAGTTTATTCAGAAGTTTCTGACTGGCCCTGTTGAGCTGGTGTGGAGGAAGATGGCGAAAGCGATTTTGCACACAGTAGACGGACTCGGACTGGATGCTGCGCTGTTTCTAATGGATGCTAAGCAGCTACGTTTGGCTGGAGTGCCTCGATTTTATTGTGAACTTTTCAAAGTGTGGGGACTTTTAAATTTTTGCAGACTGGACGAGACCAGTTCTTTGTTCTGGTTACTCGAAGAACCTCTAATCAGAGGAGCTGGCATGGATATTGCGGGTGAGAATGTTCTGGGACTTACGCAGATACTGTGTGCTTCTAAAGCTGTGGCATTGAGGCACATAGTTAACGTGGCTGGACCTGAGATGAGTGATATAAATGCAGTAGCTACTCTGTTGGGTCAGAGGTCAATGCGCCACACGCTAACCATAATGGACATGTGGAAAACAAGACTGACAAAGGAGGAATTGACTTTAATAAAGGATTTTAAGAATGGAAGAGTGAGTCTGGGCATAAGAGACCCTTTTCTAAAACGTGGGATTACACCAGACTTAACAGAAATGTCAGGTCCTTTGTTGGATCTCAACGGACTGCAAGATTTAGATCTGAAAGAAGTTGGAGGGAAAGTGATGTATAAATGCTTTGTAAAAGTTTTTAATAAAGCAGTGGAGGAGGAGTTACTTTTTGAACTTGTGTGGATTTGAAATTGTTGTAATATTTATTCTTTTTGAATTGAATAAAGTTTGTTATTAAAAAAAAAAAAAAAATCTCTCTCTCTCACACACACACACACACACACACACACACACACACACACACACACACACACACACTCTCTCTTTCTCTCTCTCTCTCTGTCTCTCACACACACACTTACTTTCTCTCTCTCTCACACACACACACACACACACACACACACACACACACAATATTGGCGCTTTTCCACTACACAGTACCGGCTCGGCTCTGTTTAGTTTTCCACTGTGTAAAAGTTGTACCTGTACCGGCTTCCAGGTACTTTTTTTCGTACCACCTCCGGCGAGGTTTTGAGCGGGCTGAGGCGAGCTGAGGCGATACTAAAATGTGACGTGAAAACACAGCAGACTGCTGATTGGTCAGAGAGAATCGTCACTATTCACTGCGTCATCATTGCACGCGCCAGACGCAGTATCCTGAATAAAAAACAGCAAAAACAAAAACATCCAAAAACAGCATACACTCGATTTCCTCCATTGTCCTGTGTGTGTGGGTAGCGGGGGGGTGTCTCGCGCGTCTCGCGTAAAAGATTAAGTCACGGCAGTTTCCTGCGGCGTCGCTATGACGACCAGGTACTATTGTGGAGGTACTACCTGCAATGGAGAACGGAGCGAAAAGCGAGTCGAGTCGAGTTGAGTTGAGTTGGTACTGGTAATGGAAAAGCGCCACACACACACACACTATCTCTCTCTCTCTCTCTCTCTCTCTCTCTCACACACACACACACACACACACACACACTCAGTTGTGTGGCTCTGATCGCCACCTCTCTCCTCACAGGAGCCACACGGCCCTTCAGGGCCCTTAAATCATTCGTCCCTGTGTGGATTACGATGTGCTTGTAGTTTTCATGTTTACTCTCAGACAGGATCTGAAAAGCACTTCTAGTGTTTGGGCACCAGATTGTCTTGGCTCTCATGTTTGGTAGTAGAAGTCTCTCATTGACATATTTCCCATTAGAGTCCATCAGGATAAGAGCATGTGTTTCTCCCGGGTCCTGTGCAGAGGAGCTGTGTATCTGGGGTGTGGATCAGTCGAGCAGTGAGGCTCTTCTTCCACTGGCAGCTGTTCACGTTGAGGGTTTTCCATGAGCATCTCTGGACGAGTCAAGGGTTTGGCAGAAGACTCTTTAGGTGCTGAAACACAATCGAGTCTTTCTTTCAGATCTGTGATGAGTTCATCTCTGGTGCGAAGGACTGACTTCAAGGCCGATAACTCCTCCTGCATTTCTTTTCTAACGTCTGTTAGTTGTCTTCCTAAAGTTGATTTAACTTCCCTCAGTTCATCTTTGGTTTTCTGAAGTTCTTCTGTCATTTCTTCTCTGTGTCTCTGCAGAGATTCAACTTCTTGTTTTAAGTTCTTTATGTCGATTGTCACTTGTTCCATGTTGTTGTCTTTCAGGTGGGATAGTATTAATTCTTTTATCTCCACGACTTCTACTTCCAGAAGTGAAAAGTTGTCTTTCATTCTTGACATTGGAGATGGGATCGCAGTTGCTGAAGTCACTGTCGTCTTTTGGTCTGATTTTTCAGGAGAGGGAACAATGTTCATATTCTTGTCCACTTCATCAGACAGTGCCAGCTTTTTTATTAATTCAAAATCTTCAATGAAGACCTTGAGAGCAGACTCTGATCCCTGGATCATGACAGTGCCATTTTGATACAAGTTCAGGGTCAAAAATCTTGTTTCATCATTTTTTTCAGCATCTTCAAATGCTAAGATCTGTCTGCCTTTACAGATGCCTCTTTTCTTGGTAAAGCTGAGATGTTGACAGAAGGCAGTGTGCCATAAAGGGCTGTGTTCGGTGTAAAAGAGCAGGTTGTTCATGGCCCTGTGGTCCTGTTGTTCAGCAAACAGTGTGTCGGGCCTCTCCTTCATCTGCTTGTGTCTGAGCATCAGCCTGGAGGCCTCAGAGCTCTTCTGAGGGTAGATGAAGGGGCGGGGCCAGGATGATGCGCTGGCCATCATTGATTTGGAATGTAAACAGTCAACTGAAATAACTGCCACTGTTTTGAATTGTTTTTGTTTATCGTCTCCCAGTGGAGATATAAAACTAGTAAAAATGAGTAAATAAGCCAAAAATGGGGAAAATATGACTTTCACTGATTTCTTTAAAATTCCAGTTGTGTCCAAAATGTCCAAGAATGTTTTTTTCTGTGCTGTTCTTTCAAACAGGAATCAAGCAAAAGTCCAAAGAGAGATAAATAGCACTGTCTATCCAAAATGTTTTTACCTCTTTTTTCCTCCAAGTTTTCTTATAGTGGCTGTTGTTGTTGTTGTTGTTGTTGTTGTTGTTGTTGTTGTTTTGCTTGATGTTATCCTTTTCCAACATGTGTATCGTCTTCTGCAGAGGTTATCCTGTGATCAGCTTCTCTTGAACTTTTCCTCAAATTCAGGTGTGACAGTGTAAAAAAAAAACACTGTCCAGATTCAACAAAATCTTTGTCTAGATGTTGTTGTATTGAATCCTCTCTTTTCATTAGCTTGTTAGCAAATAAATCTTATTTTTCTTGCAATTTATCTGGAGCTCAACTCAAGTGTGACTCTCTCTCTCTCTCTCTCTCTCTCTCTCTCTCTCTCTCTCTCTCTCTCTCTCTCTCTCTCTCACACACACACACACACACACACACACACAATCTCTCTCTCTCTCTTTCACACTCACACACACACACTCTCTCTCTCTCTCTCTCTCTCACACACACACACACACACACACACACACACACACACACACACACACACACACACACACACACACACACACACACACAGATAGAGAGTTTCTGTAATTCACTGATGTGTGTTTTCTCTCCATCAGATCCTCATCGCCTCACTCTGGATCTGAACACAGTGAATACACACCTCCGTCTGTCTGAGGGGAACAGAGTGATTACTTACACTGACACACTCCAGCCGTATCCTGATCATCCAGACAGATTTGATTATTGGCCTCAGGTGTTGTGTAGAGAGAGTGTGTGTGGACGCTGTTACTGGGAGATTGAGTGGAGTGGGAGATATGTGTATATATCAGTGTCATATAAGAGCATCAGCAGGAGGGGAGGGAGTGATGAGTGTGTGTTTGGATGGAATGATCAGTCCTGGAGTTTGTCCTGCACTTCCTACGGTTACTTATTCAGACACAATAACACAGAGACTGATCTCCCTGTAAAGCCCATCTGGAGAACAGGAGTGTGTAGAGTAGGAGTGTGTGTGGATCACAGTGCAGGAACTCTGTCCTTCTACAGCGTCTCTGACACACTGAGGCTC
>NW_028295984.1:0-25356 GCF_964197995.2 Scardinius erythrophthalmus
CCCCTGTGTTTATTACACAATAAGGTTCTAAGATTTATCAAATTACGATGGATTACTGTCCTCAATAGCCTGGTGGTCAGTGCTCTGACAATGTCTTTTTTTTAGCTTTGGGCGACCCGAGTTCAAGTCCCGGTTCGTCAAACTTTCTTGATACTATACTGTCCTATCATAAAACAAGGCAAAAAATATAAAAACTGATGCAAGTTAAGCTCCATCCACACACAAAAATAAAATCAGCATTTTTTAAGCCATTACATCAACACCTCTCATAATGGGAGTGGGGGAACGGATTCCGACAGCTGGGTTTTTTTTGTTTTTGTTTTTTTTGCCGTCGGATTCTGTTCCCCCCATTTTTCTGACACACTGAGGTTCTAATATTTATCAAATTGATGCTGTTTACGCTCCATCCACACACAGAATAAGCGTATTTTAAGCCAATAGGCTACATCAACATCTCTCATCATTGGGGTGGGGGAACGGATTTCGACAGCTGAACTATTTGCCGTCGGATTCTGTTCCCCCTGTGTTTATTACACAATAAGGTTCTAAGATTTATTAAATGGCAGTTAATTGCTAGCCTCAATAGCCTAGTGGTCATTGCCCTGACAGTATTGTTATTTTTTTTTTAGCTTTGGGCTACTCTTGTTCAAGTCCCGGTTCGTCAAACTTTCTTGATACTATACTGTCCTATCACAATAAAAGGCAAATATATATATATATATATATATATATATATATATATATATATATATATATATATATATATATATATATATATATATATATATATATATATATATATATATATATATATATATATATATATATAAATATATATATATATATATTGCAAGTTAAGCTCCATCCACAAACAAAAATAAAATCAGCATTTTTTAAGCCATTACATCAACACCTCTCATAATGGACGTGGGGGAACGGATTCCGACAGCTGTTTTTTTTTTTTTTTTTGCTGTCGGATTCTGTTCCCCCCATTTTTCTGACACTCTGAGGTTCTAATATTTATCAAATTGATGCTGTTTAAGCTCCATCCACACACAGAATAGAATAAGCGTATTTTAAGCCAATAGGCTACATCAACATCTCTCATCATTGGGGTGGGGGAACGGATTTCGACAGCTGAACTATTTGCCGTCGGATTCTGTTCCCCCTGTGTTTATTACACAATAAGGTTCTAAGATTTATCAAATTGCAGTTAATTGCTAGCCTCAATAGCCTAGTGGTCATTGCCCTGACAGTATTATTATTATTATTTTTTAGCTTTGGGCTACTCTTGTTCAAGTCCCGGTACGTCAAACTTTCTTGATACTATACTGTCCTATCCCAATAAAAGGCAAAAAAATATATATATATATTCTTTAAACTGATGCAAGTTAAGCTCCATCCACACACAGAATAGAATAAGGGTATTTTAAGCCGATACATCAACATCTCTCATAATTGGGGTGGGGGAACGGATTTCGACAGCTGAACTATTTGCCGTCGGATTCTGTTCCCCTTGTGTTTATTCAACCGGGTTGGTTTATTACACAATAAGGTTCTAAGATTTATCAAATTACGATGGATTAATGTCCTCAATAGCCTAGTGGTCAGTGCTCTGACAATGTCTTTTTTTTAGCTTTGGGCGACCCGAGTTCAAGTCCCGGTTCGTCAAACTTTCTTAATACTATACTGTCCTATCATAAAACAAGGCAAAAAATATAAAAACTGATGCAAGTTAAGCTCCATCCACACACAAAAATAAAATCAGCATTTTTTTAAGCCATTACATCAACACCGGAGTGGGGGAACGGATTCCGACAGCTGGGTTTTTTTTTTTGTTTTTTTTTTGCCGTCGGATTCTGTTCCCCCCATTTTTCTGACACACTGAGGTTCTAATATTTGTCAAATTGATGCTGTTTACGCTCCATCCACACACAGAATATAATAAGCGTATTTTAAGCCAATAGGCTACATCAACATCTCTCATCATTGGGGTGGGGGAACGGATTTCGACAGCTGAACTATTTGCCGTCGGATTCTGTTCCCCCTGTGTTTATTACACAAGGTTCTAAGATTTATCAAATTGCAGTTAATTGTTAGCCTCAATAGCCTAGTGGTCATTGCCCTGACAGTTTTTTTTTTTTTAGCTTTGGGCTACTCTTGTTCAAGTCCCGGTTCGTCAAACTTTCTTGATACTATACTGTCCTATCACAATAAAAGGCAAATATATATATATATATATATATATATATATATATATATATATATATATATATATATATATATATATATATATATATATATATATATATATATATATATATATATATATATTCTTTAAACTGATGCAAGTTAAGCTCCATCCACACACAAAAATAAAATCAGCATTTTTTAAGCCATTACATCAACACCTCTCATAATGGACGTGGGGGAACGGATTCCGATTTTTTTTTTGTTTTTTTTTTGCCGTCGGATTCTGTTCCCCCCATTTTTCTGACACACTGAGGTTCTAATATTTGTCAAATTGATGCTGTTTACGCTCCATCCACACACAGAATAGAATAAGCGTATAAGCCAATAGGCTACATCAACATCTCTCATCATTGGGGTGGGGGAACGGATTTCGACAGCTGAACTATTTGCCGTCGGATTCTGTTCCCCCTGTGTTTATTACACAATAAGGTTCTAAGATTTATCAAATTGCAGTTAGTTGCTATCCTCAATAGCCTAGTGGTCATTGCCCTGACAGTATTATTATTATTATTTTTTAGCTTTGGGCTACTCTTGTTCAAGTCCCGGTACGTCAAACTTTCTTGATACTATACTGTCCTATCACAACAAAAGGCAAAAAAAAAATATATATATATATTCTTTAAACTGATGCAAGTTAAGCTCCATCCACACACAGAATAGAATAAGGGTATTTTAAGCCGATACATCAACATCTCTCATCATTGGGGTGGGGGAACGGATTTCGACAGCTGAACTATTTGCCGTCGGATTCTGTTCCCCCTGTGTTTATTACACAATAAGGTTCTAAGATTTATCAAATTACGATGGATTACTGTCTTCAATAGCCTAGTGGTCAGTGCTCTGACAAAGTCTTTTTTTTAGCTTTGGGCGACCCGAGTTCAAGTCCCGGTTCGTCAAACTTTCTTGATACTATACTGTCCTATCATAAAACAAGGCAAAAAATATAAAAACTGATGCAAGTTAAGCTCCATCCACACACAAAAATAAAATCAGCATTTTTTAAGCCATTACATCAACACCTCTCATAATGGGAGTGGGGGAACGGATTCCGACAGCTGTTTTTTTTTTTTTTTTTTTTTTTTGCCGTCGGATTCTGTTCCCCCCATTTTTCTGACACACTGAGGTTCTAATATTTGTCAAATTGATGCTGTTTACGCTCCATCCACACACAGAATAGAATAAGCGTATTTTAAGCCAATAGGCTACATCAACATCTCTCATCATTGGGGTGGGGGAACGGATTTCGACAGCTGAACTATTTGCCGTCGGATTCTGTTCCCCCTGTGTTTATTACACAATAAGGTTCTAAGATTTATCAACTTATAATGGATCACTGTTCTCAATAGCCTAGTGGTCAGTGCTCTAACAATGTCTTTTTTTTAGCTTTGGGCGACCCGAGTTCAAGTCCCAGTTCGTCAAACTTTCTTGATACTATACTGTCCTATCATAAAACAAGGCAAAAAATATAAAAACTGATGCAAGTTAAGCTCCATCCACACACAAAAATAAAATCAGCATTTTTTAAGCCATTACATCAACACCTCTCATAATGGAAGTGGGGGAACGGATTCCGACAGCTGTTTTTTTTTTTTTTTTTTTGCTGTCGGATTCTGTTCCCCCCATTTTTCTGACACTCTGAGGTTCTAATATTTATCAAATTGATGCTGTTTAAGCTCCATCCACACACAGAATAGAATAAGCGTATTTTAAGCCAATAGGCTACATCAACATCTCTCATCATTGGGGTGGGGGAACGGATTTCGACAGCTGAACTATTTGCCGTCGGATTCTGTTCCCCCTGTGTTTATTACACAATAAGGTTCTAAGATTTATCAAATTGCAGTTAATTGCTAGCCTCAATAGCCTAGTGGTCATTGCCCTGACAGTATTATTATTATTATTATTATTTTTTAGCTTTGGGCTACTCTTGTTCAAGTCCCGGTACGTCAAACTTTCTTGATACTATACTGTCCTATCACAATAAAAGGCAAAAAAAAAATATATATATTCTTTAAACTGATGCAAGTTAAGCTCCATCCACACACAGAATAGAATAAGGGTATTTTAAGCCGATACATCAACATCTCTCATCATTGGGGTGGGGGAACGGATTTCGACAGCTGAAGTATTTGCCGTCGGATTCTGTTCCCCCTGTGTTTATTACACAATAAGGTTCTAAGATTTATCAACTTATAATGGATCACTGTTCTCAATAGCCAAGTGGTCAGTGCTCTAACAATGTCTTTTTTTTAACTTTGGGCGACCCGAGTTCAAGTCCCAGTTCGTCAAACTTTCTTGATACTATACTGTCCTATCATAAAACAAGGCAAAAAATATAAAAACTGATGCAAGTTAAGCTCCATCCACACACAAAAATAAAATCAGCATTTTTTAAGCCATTACATCAACACCTCTCATAATGGAAGTGGGGGAACGGATTCCGACAGCTGTTTTTTTTTTTTTTTTTGCCGTCGGATTCTGTTCCCCCCATTTTTCTGACACACTGAGGTTCTAATATTTATCAAATTGATGCTGTTTAAGCTCCATCCACACACAGAATAGATTAAGCGTATTTTAACCCTCCTATAACCTTTGGGGTCAATTTGACCCCATTCAGTGTTTAACGTCTCAAAATACATACTTTAAAAAATTTTTTTTGCTTCATATTTAAAGACTTTTCCTAATTTAATGGGGACAACTGGGTAAACATAAAATTAACATGATGATAGGTTTTCAATGGTCTGTACGTACTTTTGTAGCATCGGTGTTCTTTGGGGTCAATTTGACCCCAGGCTCATTTTGCTGTATAAAACGTATAAGAAATATATTTTTTTGTTGTTGTTCACACATTGGTGATTAGGCACAAATCCCACATTTATTCTGGATGACATTGAGGTCATTATAAGTTGAGATTTTATGATCTTCAAAGACCTTCCCTCTGCTTTAGGGCCCTAACCTGACATTACCATATAGGCCTACTTGAAGTATTGAGAGAACCACTGATAGTTCACACGATATAGTGGAGGGGGGAATCATAATTCTCACAAGAAATTAGATATTTCCAGTGCCAATTATATATTTCCAGGGAAGGGAAAATATAATTCTTGCAAGAACTTTGATATTTTGTTCCGTGGGGGAGGGGAAAACATAATATAGGGGAGGAGCAAATGTATGAAAGCTTCCACAGAAGCCTTATAAACTATTTCTCTTTGTGCTTTGTGAGCTCTCTCTTTATGCTCTTTCTCAATTGAAAATTACCTCTTAGCAAAGTTTTTTGGGGGTTTTTTTGGGTTCTATACGGACCTGTTCTCCAGCAAGACACCAGTCGACCCGCCCGAAATGCAGGACGACACCATACCAGCCATCCCGTCAGTGTTGACCAGTGAGGTCAGGCATGCGATCCAGAACATCCAGAAAGACCGGCGGCAGGGCTGGACGGAATCGAGGCCGAGCTGCTCAAAGAGGGTGGACCGATGCTGTGGGCAGCATTGGCCAGCCGTTTCAGCCGCTACATGGCGCAGAGAAGAACACCAGATCAATGGAAGACGGCCAAGACAGTGCTGTTGTACAAGAAGGGTGACCGCGAACAGCTGAGGAATTATCGGCCAATCTGACTCCTGCCGACCGTGTACAGGGTCTTCACCAAGGTGCTGTACAACCGACTGGCCAGGCAGTTGGACGAACAACAGCCACCCGAACAGGCCGGCTTCCGGTCTAGCTACAGCACAATGGACCACATCCACGTGCTGAACCAACTGCTCGAACGCTGCCGGAAGTACAAGATGCCCTTGGTACTGGTCTTCATAGACTATGAGAAAGCCTACGACAGCATAGAGATCAATGCCGTACTGCTCGCCCTACAACAACTGGGCATCTCCTACGAGTACGTGGCCCTTGTGCGGGAGCTAAACAGTGGATGCGCCACCAACATCACCTTGTTAGACCGGACACTTCCCACTTGAATAACAGGGTGCAGCTGTGGCCAAATTTGACATTTTTGCTGCTTCAGTTGCTATAATGTTGATTCACATTTTTCTAGATTATTGTGCAGAGTGATCAGTGGCATTTTACATAATTTCAAAAAGCTTTATCACAAACCCCCAAATTTCACTGTTTTTGTCCTTGGCACCAAATTACCAGCTAACATCATTTTACTAATCATATCATCAGCACATGATTGCTATAAGGAAGGAAGAAGTGCTTCCAATCATTGTGTTCTTCTGTTAGCAATGGTTTCCTCCAAAGAAAGATGGAGGATCATCTTTGCATCAAAATGGCCTCCATTTACCAGATCATCAAGAGCTTCAAGAATAGAGGTTCGGCTGCAGTGAAGAAGGCTTTAGGATGTCCCAGCAAGTACCAGGAACTTCTCATCCTGAGGAATCAGCTAGGGAATCGTGTCACCACCAGTGCAGAACTGCTCAATATTGGCAGCAGGTGGGTGTGAGAGCATCTGCACACACAGCGAGGCCAAGACTTTTGGACAACGACCTGGTGTCAAGAAGGGCAGCAAAGAAGCCACTTCTCTCCAATAAAAACATCAAATATTGGCTGAAATTCTGCAGGAAGTACAAGAATTGGACAGCAGAAGACTGGTGCAAAGTTAATGTATCTGATTAGAACATCTGGAAAATCGATTGTCCAGAGAAGAAAAGGTGAACGCTACTATGAGTCCTGTGTCGTGCCAACAGTGAGGCATCCTGAGACTATCAATGGGAGTGTCATATTGACCCCAAACCTATCCTTGATAAAATATATTGTATAATATAATAAATAAATAGCTATTAAAACACCAAAAATATATATAATTTTTGAATTTTAGATAAATCAGTGACATTTTATAATGATTTGCTAATTTGTCCATAGTCGTGCAATAGGTATTCTGGATGTATAAGGGGTGGGGGTGGGGGTGGGGGTGGGGGGTTGGTGGTGTTTTATTTAAAGAGCTATTTAAGTAGTCAACAAAGAAACATAAAGTACCTGACTTAAACCTTTGGGGAAAAAATGAAATTGTGGGGGTTTAAATTGGTGGGGTCAAATTGACCCCAGTGGGTAAAAGATGTTGGTAGATTTGAGGGTAACAGGAGGGTTAAGCCAATAGGCTACATCAACATCTCTCATCATTGGGGTGGGGGAACGGATTTCGACAGCTGAACTATTTGCCGTCGGATTCTGTTCCCCCTGTGTTTATTACACAATAAGGTTCTAAGATTTATCAAATTTGCTGTTAATTGCTAGCCTCAATAGCCTAGTGGTCATTGCCCTGACAGTATTATTATTATTTTTTTTTAGCTTTGGGCTACTCTTGTTCAAGTCCCTGTTCGTCAAACTTTCTTGATACTATACTGTCCTATCACAATAAAAGGCAAAAAAAAAATATATATATATATTCTTTAAACTGATGCAAGTTAAGCTCCATCCACACACAGAATAGAATAAGGGTATTTTAAGCCGATACATCAACATCTCTCATAATTGGGGTGGGGGAACGGATTTCGACAGCTGAACTATTTGCCGTCGGATTCTGTTCCCCCTGTGTTTATTACACAATAAGGTTCTAAGATTTATCAAATTACGATGGAACATTGTCCTCAATAGCCTAGTGGTCAGTGCTCTGACAATGTCTTTTTTTAGCTTTGGGCGACCCGAGTTCAAGTCCCGGTTCGTCAAACTTTCTTGATACTATACTGTCCTATCATAAAACAAGGCAAAAAATATAAAAACTGATGCAAGTTAAGCTCCATCCACACACAAAAATAAAATCAACATTTTTTAAGCCATTATCAACACCTCTCATAATGGAAGTGGGGGAACGGATTCCGACAGCTGTTTTTTTTTTTTTTTTTTTGTAGTCGGATTCTGTTCCCCCCATTTTTCTGACACACTGAGGTTCTAATATTTATCAAATTGATGCTGTTTAAGCTCCATCCACACACAGAATAGAATAAGCGTATTTTAAGCCAATATGCTACATCAACATCTCTCATCATTGGGGTGGGGGAACGGATTTCGACAGCTGAACTATTTGCCGTCGGATTCTGTTCCCCCTGTGTTTATTACACAATAAGGTTCTAAGATTTATCAAATTTGCTGTTAATTGCTAGCCTCAATAGCCTAGTGGTCATTGCCCTGACAGTATTATTATTATTTTTTTTTTTAGCTTTGGGCTACTCTTGTTCAAGTCCCTGTTCGTCAAACTTTCTTGATACTATACTGTCCTATCACAATAAAAGGCAAAAATATATATATATATATATATTCTTTAAACTGATGCAAGTTAAGCTCCATCCACACACAGAATAGAATAAGGGTATTTTAAGCCGATACATCAACATCTCTCATCATTGGGGTGGGGGAACGGATTTCGACAGCTGAAGTATTTGCCGTAGGATTCTGTTCCCCCTGTGTTTATTACACAATAAGGTTCTAAGATTTATCAACTTATAATGGATCACTGTTCTCAATAGCCTAGTGGTCAGTGCTCTGACAATGTCTTTTTTTTTAGCTTTGGGCGACCCGAGTTCAAGTCCCAGTTCGTCAAACTTTCTTGATACTATACTGTCCTATCATAAAACAAGGCAAAAAATATAAAAACTGATGCAAGTTAAGCTCCATCCACACACAAAAATAAAATCAGCATTTTTTAAGCCATTACATCAACACCTCTCATAATGGAAGTGGGGGAACGGATTCCGACAGCTGTTTTTTTTTTTTTTTTTTTGCCGTCGGATTCTGTTCCCCCCATTTTTCTGACACACTGAGGTTCTAATATTTATCAAATTGATGCTGTTTAAGCTCCATCCACACACAGAATAGAATAAGCGTATTTTAAGCCAATAGGCTACATCAACATCTCTCATCATTGGGGTGGGGGAACGGATTTCGACAGCTGAACTATTTGCCGTCGGATTCTGTTCCCCCTGTGTTTATTACACAATAAGGTTCTAAGATTTATCAAATTTGCTGTTAATTGCTAGCCTCAATAGCCTAGTGGTCATTGCCCTGACAGTATTATTATTTTATTTTTTTTAGCTTTGGGCTACTCTTGTTCAAGTCCCGGTTCGTCAAACTTTCTTGATACTATACTGTCCTATCACAATAAAAGGCAAAAATATATATATATATATATATTCTTTAAACTGATGCAAGTTAAGCTCCATCCACACACAGAATAGAATAAGGGTATTTAAGCCGATACATCAACATCTCTCATACGGATTTCGAGGGGAACGGATTTCGACAGCTGAACTATTTGCCGTCGGATTCTGTTCCCCCTGTGTTTATTACACAATAAGGTTCTAAGATTTATCAAATTATAATTGCTTAGTATCCTCAATAGCCTAGTGGTCAGTGCCCTGACATTGTCTTTTTTTTAGCTTTGGGCGACCCGAGTTCAAGTCCCGGTTCGTCAAACTTTCTTGATACTATACTGTCCTATCACAATAAAAGGCAATATATATATATATATATATATATATATATATATATATATATATATATATATATATATATATATATATATATATATATATTCTTTAAACTGATGCAAGTTAAGCTCCATCCACACACAAAAATAAAATCAGCATTTTTTAAGCCATTACATCAACACCTCTCATAATGGACGTGGGGGAACGGATTCCGATTTTTTTTTGTTTTTTTTTTTGCCGTCGGATTCTGTTCCCCCCATTTTTCTGACACACTGAGGTTCTAATATTTGTCAAATTGATGCTGTTTATGCTCCATCCACACACAGAATAGAATAAGCGTATTTTAAGCCAATAGGCTACATCAACATCTCTCATCATTGGGGTGGGGGAACGGATTTCGACAGCTGAACTATTTGCCGTCGGATTCTGTTCCCCCTGTGTTTATTACACAATAAGGTTCTAAGATTTATCAAATTGCAGTTAATTGCTATCCTCAATAGCCTAGTGGTCATTGCCCTGACAGTATTATTATTATTATTATTTTTTAGCTTTGGGCTACTCTTGTTCAAGTCCCGGTACGTCAAACTTTCTTGATACTATACTGTCCTATCACAATAAAAGGCAAAAAAAAATATATATATATATTCTTTAAACTGATGCAAGTTAAGCTCCATCCACACACAGAATAGAATAAGGGTATTTTAAGCCGATACATCAACATCTCTCATCATTGGGGTGGGGGAACGGATTTCGACAGCTGAACTATTTGCCGTCGGATTCTGTTCCCCCTGTGTTTATTACACAATAAGGTTCTAAGATTTATCAAATTACGATGGATTACTGTCCTCAATAGCCTAGTGGTCAGTGCTCTGACAATGTCTTTTTTTTTAGCTTTGGGCTACTCTTGTTCAAGTCCCGGTTCGTCAAACTTTCTTGATACTATACTGTCCTATCATAAAACAAGGCAAAAAATATAAAAACTGATGCAAGTTAAGCTCCATACACACACAAAAATAAAATCAGCATTTTTTAAGCCATTACATCAACACCTCTCATAATGGGAGTGGGGGAACTGATTCCGACAGCTGGGTTTTTTTTTTTGTTTTTTTTTGCCGTCGGATTCTGTTCCCCCCATTTTTCTGACACACTGAGGTTCTAATATTTGTCAAATTGATGCTGTTTACACTCCATCCACACACAGAATATAATAAGCGTATTTTAAGCCAATAGGCTACATCAACATCTCTCATCATTGGGGTGGGGGAACGGATTTCGACAGCTGAACTATTTGCCGTCGGATTCTGTTCCCCCTGTGTTTATTACACAAGGTTCTAAGATTTATCAAATTGCAGTTAATTGTTAGCCTCAATAGCCTAGTGGTCATTGCCCTGACAGTTTTTTTTTTTTTAGCTTTGGGCTACTCTTGTTCAAGTCCCGGTTCGTCAAATTTTCTTGATACTATACTGTCCTATCATAAAACAAGGCAAAAAATATAAAAACTGATGCAAGTTAAGCTCCATCCACACACAAAAATAAAATCAGCATTTTTTAAGCCATTACATCAACACCTCTCATAATGGACGTGGGGGAACGGATTCCGACAGCTGTTTTTTTTTTTTTTTTGCTGTCGGATTCTGTTCCCCCCATTTTTCTGACACTCTGAGGTTCTAATATTTATCAAATTGATGCTGCTTAAGCTCCATCCACACACAGAATAAGCGTATTTTAAGCCAATAGGCTACATCAACATCTCTCATCATTGGGGTGGGGGAACGGATTTCGACAGCTGAACTATTTGCCGTCGGATTCTGTTCCCCCTGTGTTTATTACACAATAAGGTTCTAAGATTTATTAAATGGCAGTTAATTGCTAGCCTCAATAGCCTAGTGGTCATTGCCCTGACAATATTGTTATTTATTTTTTTTAGCTTTGGGCTACTCTTGTTCAAGTCCCGGTTCGTCAAACTTTCTTGATACTATACTGTCCTATCACAATAAAAGGCATATATATATATATATATATATATATATATATATATATATATATATATATATATATATATATATATATATATATATATATATATATATATATATATATATATATATATATATATATATATATATATATATATATATATATATATATATATATATATATATATATATATATATATATTCTTTAAACTGATGCAAGTTAAGCTCCATCCACACACAAAAATAAAATCAGCATTTTTTAAGCCATTACATCAACACCTCTCATAATGGACGTGGGGGAACGGATTCCGACAGCTGTTTTTTTTTTTTTTTTTTTGCTGTCGGATTCTGTTCCCCCCATTTTTCTGACACTCTGAGGTTCTAATATTTATCAAATTGATGCTGTTTAAGCTCCATCCACACACAGAATAGAATAAGCGTATTTTAAGCCAATAGGCTACATCAACATCTCTCATCATTGGGGTGGGGGAACGGATTTCGACAGCTGAACTATTTGCCGTCGGATTCTGTTCCCCCTGTGTTTATTACACAATAAGGTTCTAAGATTTATCAAATTGCAGTTAATTGCTAGCCTCAATAGCCTAGTGGTCATTGCCCTGACAGTATTATTATTATTATTTTTTAGCTTTGGGCTACCTCTTGTTCAAGTCCCGGTACGTCAAACTTTCTTGATACTATACTGTCCTATCACAATAAAAGGCAAAAAATATATATATATATATTCTTTAAACTGATGCAAGTTAAGCTCCATCCACACACAGAATAGAATAAGGGTATTTTAAGCCGATACATCAACATCTCTCATAATTGGGGTGGGGGAACGGATTTCGACAGCTGAACTATTTGCCGTCGGATTCTGTTCCCCCTGTGTTTATTCAACCGGGTTGGTTTATTACACAATAAGGTTCTAAGATTTATCAAATTACGATGGATTAATGTCCTCAATAGCCTAGTGGTCAGTGCTCTGACAATGTCTGTTTTTTAGCTTTGGGCGACCCGAGTTCAAGTCCCGGTTCGTCAAACTTTCTTGATACTATACTGTCCTATCATAAAACAAGGCAAAAAATATAAAAACTGATGCAAGTTAAGCTCCATCCACACACAAAAATAAAATCAGCATTTTTTAAGCCATTACATCAACACCTCTCATAATGGGAGTGGGGGAACGGATTCCGACAGCTGGGGTTTTTTTTTGTTTTTTTTTTGCCGTCGGATTCTGTTCCCCCCATTTTTCTGACACACTGAGGTTCTAATATTTGTCAAATTGATGCTGTTTACGCTCCATCCACACACAGAATATAATAAGCGTATTTTAAGCCAATAGGCTACATCAACATCTCTCATCATTGGGGTGGGGGAACGGATTTCGACAGCTGAACTATTTGCCGTCGGATTCTGTTCCCCCTGTGTTTATTACACAAGGTTCTAAGATTTATCAAATTGCAGTTAATTGTTAGCCTCAATAGCCTGGTCATTGCCCTGACAGTTTTTTTTTTTTTAGCTTTGGGCTACTCTTGTTCAAGTCCCGGTTCGTCAAACTTTCTTGATACTATACTGTCCTATCACAATAAAAGGCAAATATATATATATATTCTTTAAACTGATGCAAGTTAAGCTCCATCCACACACAAAAATAAAATCAGCATTTTTTAAGCCATTACATCAACACCTCTCATAATGGACGTGGGGGAACGGATTCCGATTTTTTTTTTGTTTTTTTTTTTTGCCGTCGGATTCTGTTCCCCCCATTTTTCTGACACACTGAGGTTCTAATATTTGTCAAATTGATGCTGTTTACGCTCCATCCACACACAGAATAGAATAAGCGTATTTTAAGCCAATAGGCTACATCAACATCTCTCATCATTGGGGTGGGGGAACGGATTTCGACAGCTGAACTATTTGCCGTCGGATTCTGTTCCCCCTGTGTTTATTACACAATAAGGTTCTAAGATTTATCAAATTGCAGTTAATTGCTATCCTCAATAGCCTAGTGGTCATTGCCCTGACAGTATTATTATTATTATTATTTAGCTTTGGGCTACTCTTGTTCAAGTCCCGGTACGTCAAACTTTCTTGATACTATACTGTCCTATCACAATAAAAGGCAAAAAAAAAAAAATATATATATTCTTTAAACTGATGCAAGTTAAGCTCCATCCACACACAGAATAGAATAAGGGTATTTTAAGCCGATACATCAACATCTCTCATCATTGGGGTGGGGGAACGGATTTCGACAGCTGAACTATTTGCCGTCGGATTCTGTTCCCCCTGTGTTTATTACACAATAAGGTTCTAAGATTTATCAAATTTGCTGTTAATTGCTAGCCTCAATAGCCTAGTGGTCATTGCCCTGACAGTATTATTATTATTTTTTTTTAGCTTTGGGCTACTCTTGTTCAAGTCCCGGTTCGTCAAACTTTCTTGATACTATACTGTCCTATCACAATAAAAGGCAAAAATATATATATATATATATATTCTTTAAACTGATGCAAGTTAAGCTCCATCCACACACAGAATAGAATAAGGGTATTTTAAGCCGATACATCAACATCTCTCATAATTGGGGTGGGGGAACGGATTTCGACAGCTGAACTATTTGCCGTCGGATTCTGTTCCCCCTGTGTTTATTACACAATAAGGTTCTAAGATTTATCAAATTTGCTGTTAATTGCTAGCCTCAATAGCCTAGTGGTCATTGCCCTGACAGTATTATTATTTTTTTTTTTTTAGCTTTGGGCTACTCTTGTTCAAGTCCCGGTTCGTCAAACTTTCTTGATACTATACTGTCCTATCACAATAAAAGGCAAAAATATATATATATATATATATATTCTTTAAACTGATGCAAGTTAAGCTCCATCCACACACAGAATAGAATAAGGGTATTTAAGCCGATACATCAACATCTCTCATACGGATTTCGAGGGGAACGGATTTCGACAGCTGAACTATTTGCCGTCGGATTCTGTTCCCCCTGTGTTTATTACACAATAAGGTTCTAAGATTTATCAAATTATAATAGCTTAGTATCCTCAATAGCCTAGTGGTCAGTGCCCTGACATTGTCTTTTTTTTAGCTTTGGGCGACCCGAGTTCAAGTCCCGGTTCGTCAAACTTTCTTGATACTATACTGTCCTATCACAATAAAAGGCATATATATATATATATATATATATATATATATATATATATATATATATATATATATATATATATATATATATATATATTCTTTAAACTGATGCAAGTTAAGCTCCATCCACACACAAAAATAAAATCAGCATTTTTTAAGCCATTACATCAACACCTCTCATAATGGACGTGGGGGAACGGATTCCGATTTTTTTTTGTTTTTTTTTTTGCCGTCGGATTCTGTTCCCCCCATTTTTCTGACACACTGAGGTTCTAATATTTGTCAAATTGATGCTGTTTATGCTCCATCCACACACAGAATAGAATAAGCGTATTTTAAGCCAATAGGCTACATCAACATCTCTCATCATTGGGGTGGGGGAACGGATTTCGACAGCTGAACTATTTGCCGTCGGATTCTGTTCCCCCTGTGTTTATTACACAATAAGGTTCTAAGATTTATCAAATTGCAGTTAATTGCTATCCTCAATAGCCTAGTGGTCATTGCCCTGACAGTATTATTATTATTATTATTTTTTAGCTTTGGGCTACTCTTGTTCAAGTCCCGGTACGTCAAACTTTCTTGATACTATACTGTCCTATCACAATAAAAGGCAAAAAAAAATATATATATATATTCTTTAAACTGATGCAAGTTAAGCTCCATCCACACACAGAATAGAATAAGGGTATTTTAAGCCGATACATCAACATCTCTCATCATTGGGGTGGGGGAACGGATTTCGACAGCTGAACTATTTGCCGTCGGATTCTGTTCCCCCTGTGTTTATTACACAATAAGGTTCTAAGATTTATCAAATTACGATGGATTACTGTCCTCAATAGCCTAGTGGTCAGTGCTCTGACAATGTCTTTTTTTTTAGCTTTGGGCTACTCTTGTTCAAGTCCCGGTTCGTCAAACTTTCTTGATACTATACTGTCCTATCATAAAACAAGGCAAAAAATATAAAAACTGATGCAAGTTAAGCTCCATACACACACAAAAATAAAATCAGCATTTTTTAAGCCATTACATCAACACCTCTCATAATGGGAGTGGGGGAACTGATTCCGACAGCTGGGTTTTTTTTTTTGTTTTTTTTTGCCGTCGGATTCTGTTCCCCCCATTTTTCTGACACACTGAGGTTCTAATATTTGTCAAATTGATGCTGTTTACACTCCATCCACACACAGAATATAATAAGCGTATTTTAAGCCAATAGGCTACATCAACATCTCTCATCATTGGGGTGGGGGAACGGATTTCGACAGCTGAACTATTTGCCGTCGGATTCTGTTCCCCCTGTGTTTATTACACAAGGTTCTAAGATTTATCAAATTGCAGTTAATTGTTAGCCTCAATAGCCTAGTGGTCATTGCCCTGACAGTTTTTTTTTTTTTAGCTTTGGGCTACTCTTGTTCAAGTCCCGGTTCGTCAAACTTTCTTGATACTATACTGTCCTATCATAAAACAAGGCAAAAAATATAAAAACTGATGCAAGTTAAGCTCCATCCACACACAAAAATAAAATCAGCATTTTTTAAGCCATTACATCAACACCTCTCATAATGGACGTGGGGGAACGGATTCCGACAGCTGTTTTTTTTTTTTTTTTGCTGTCGGATTCTGTTCCCCCCATTTTTCTGACACTCTGAGGTTCTAATATTTATCAAATTGATGCTGCTTAAGCTCCATCCACACACAGAATAAGCGTATTTTAAGCCAATAGGCTACATCAACATCTCTCATCATTGGGGTGGGGGAACGGATTTCGACAGCTGAACTATTTGCCGTCGGATTCTGTTCCCCCTGTGTTTATTACACAATAAGGTTCTAAGATTTATTAAATGGCAGTTAATTGCTAGCCTCAATAGCCTAGTGGTCATTGCCCTGACAATATTGTTATTTATTTTTTTTAGCTTTGGGCTACTCTTGTTCAAGTCCCGGTTCGTCAAACTTTCTTGATACTATACTGTCCTATCACAATAAAAGGCATATATATATATATATATATATATATATATATATATATATATATATATATATATATATATATATATATATATATATATATATATATATATATATATATATATATATATATATATATATATATATATATATATATATATATATATATATATATATATATATATATATATATATATATATATATATATATATATATATATATATTCTTTAAACTGATGCAAGTTAAGCTCCATCCACACACAAAAATAAAATCAGCATTTTTTAAGCCATTACATCAACACCTCTCATAATGGACGTGGGGGAACGGATTCCGACAGCTGTTTTTTTTTTTTTTTTTTTGCTGTCGGATTCTGTTCCCCCCATTTTTCTGACACTCTGAGGTTCTAATATTTATCAAATTGATGCTGTTTAAGCTCCATCCACACACAGAATAGAATAAGCGTATTTTAAGCCAATAGGCTACATCAACATCTCTCATCATTGGGGTGGGGGAACGGATTTCGACAGCTGAACTATTTGCCGTCGGATTCTGTTCCCCCTGTGTTTATTACACAATAAGGTTCTAAGATTTATCAAATTGCAGTTAATTGCTAGCCTCAATAGCCTAGTGGTCATTGCCCTGACAGTATTATTATTATTATTTTTTAGCTTTGGGCTACCTCTTGTTCAAGTCCCGGTACGTCAAACTTTCTTGATACTATACTGTCCTATCACAATAAAAGGCAAAAAATATATATATATATATTCTTTAAACTGATGCAAGTTAAGCTCCATCCACACACAGAATAGAATAAGGGTATTTTAAGCCGATACATCAACATCTCTCATAATTGGGGTGGGGGAACGGATTTCGACAGCTGAACTATTTGCCGTCGGATTCTGTTCCCCCTGTGTTTATTCAACCGGGTTGGTTTATTACACAATAAGGTTCTAAGATTTATCAAATTACGATGGATTAATGTCCTCAATAGCCTAGTGGTCAGTGCTCTGACAATGTCTGTTTTTTAGCTTTGGGCGACCCGAGTTCAAGTCCCGGTTCGTCAAACTTTCTTGATACTATACTGTCCTATCACAATAAAAGGCAAATATATATATATATATATATATATATATATATATATATATATATATATATATATATATATATATATATATATATATTCTTTAAACTGATGCAAGTTAAGCTCCATCCACACACAAAAATAAAATCAGCATTTTTTAAGCCATTACATCAACACCTCTCATAATGGACGTGGGGGAACGGATTCCGATTTTTTTTTGTTTTTTTTTTTGCCGTCGGATTCTGTTCCCCCCATTTTTCTGACACACTGAGGTTCTAATATTTGTCAAATTGATGCTGTTTATGCTCCATCCACACACAGAATAGAATAAGCGTATTTTAAGCCAATAGGCTACATCAACATCTCTCATCATTGGGGTGGGGGAACGGATTTCGACAGCTGAACTATTTGCCGTCGGATTCTGTTCCCCCTGTGTTTATTACACAATAAGGTTCTAAGATTTATCAAATTGCAGTTAATTGCTATCCTCAATAGCCTAGTGGTCATTGCCCTGACAGTATTATTATTATTATTATTTTTTAGCTTTGGGCTACTCTTGTTCAAGTCCCGGTACGTCAAACTTTCTTGATACTATACTGTCCTATCACAATAAAAGGCAAAAAAAAATATATATATATATTCTTTAAACTGATGCAAGTTAAGCTCCATCCACACACAGAATAGAATAAGGGTATTTTAAGCCGATACATCAACATCTCTCATCATTGGGGTGGGGGAACGGATTTCGACAGCTGAACTATTTGCCGTCGGATTCTGTTCCCCCTGTGTTTATTACACAATAAGGTTCTAAGATTTATCAAATTACGATGGATTACTGTCCTCAATAGCCTAGTGGTCAGTGCTCTGACAATGTCTTTTTTTTTAGCTTTGGGCTACTCTTGTTCAAGTCCCGGTTCGTCAAACTTTCTTGATACTATACTGTCCTATCATAAAACAAGGCAAAAAATATAAAAACTGATGCAAGTTAAGCTCCATACACACACAAAAATAAAATCAGCATTTTTTAAGCCATTACATCAACACCTCTCATAATGGGAGTGGGGGAACTGATTCCGACAGCTGGGTTTTTTTTTTTGTTTTTTTTTGCCGTCGGATTCTGTTCCCCCCATTTTTCTGACACACTGAGGTTCTAATATTTGTCAAATTGATGCTGTTTACACTCCATCCACACACAGAATATAATAAGCGTATTTTAAGCCAATAGGCTACATCAACATCTCTCATCATTGGGGTGGGGGAACGGATTTCGACAGCTGAACTATTTGCCGTCGGATTCTGTTCCCCCTGTGTTTATTACACAAGGTTCTAAGATTTATCAAATTGCAGTTAATTGTTAGCCTCAATAGCCTAGTGGTCATTGCCCTGACAGTTTTTTTTTTTTTAGCTTTGGGCTACTCTTGTTCAAGTCCCGGTTCGTCAAACTTTCTTGATACTATACTGTCCTATCATAAAACAAGGCAAAAAATATAAAAACTGATGCAAGTTAAGCTCCATCCACACACAAAAATAAAATCAGCATTTTTTAAGCCATTACATCAACACCTCTCATAATGGACGTGGGGGAACGGATTCCGACAGCTGTTTTTTTTTTTTTTTTGCTGTCGGATTCTGTTCCCCCCATTTTTCTGACACTCTGAGGTTCTAATATTTATCAAATTGATGCTGCTTAAGCTCCATCCACACACAGAATAAGCGTATTTTAAGCCAATAGGCTACATCAACATCTCTCATCATTGGGGTGGGGGAACGGATTTCGACAGCTGAACTATTTGCCGTCGGATTCTGTTCCCCCTGTGTTTATTACACAATAAGGTTCTAAGATTTATTAAATGGCAGTTAATTGCTAGCCTCAATAGCCTAGTGGTCATTGCCCTGACAATATTGTTATTTATTTTTTTTAGCTTTGGGCTACTCTTGTTCAAGTCCCGGTTCGTCAAACTTTCTTGATACTATACTGTCCTATCACAATAAAAGGCATATATATATATATATATATATATATATATATATATATATATATATATATATATATATATATATATATATATATATATATATATATATATATATATATATATATATATATATATATATATATATATATATATATATATATATATATATATATATATATATATATATATATATATATATATATTCTTTAAACTGATGCAAGTTAAGCTCCATCCACACACAAAAATAAAATCAGCATTTTTTAAGCCATTACATCAACACCTCTCATAATGGACGTGGGGGAACGGATTCCGACAGCTGTTTTTTTTTTTTTTTTTTTGCTGTCGGATTCTGTTCCCCCCATTTTTCTGACACTCTGAGGTTCTAATATTTATCAAATTGATGCTGTTTAAGCTCCATCCACACACAGAATAGAATAAGCGTATTTTAAGCCAATAGGCTACATCAACATCTCTCATCATTGGGGTGGGGGAACGGATTTCGACAGCTGAACTATTTGCCGTCGGATTCTGTTCCCCCTGTGTTTATTACACAATAAGGTTCTAAGATTTATCAAATTGCAGTTAATTGCTAGCCTCAATAGCCTAGTGGTCATTGCCCTGACAGTATTATTATTATTATTTTTTAGCTTTGGGCTACCTCTTGTTCAAGTCCCGGTACGTCAAACTTTCTTGATACTATACTGTCCTATCACAATAAAAGGCAAAAAATATATATATATATATTCTTTAAACTGATGCAAGTTAAGCTCCATCCACACACAGAATAGAATAAGGGTATTTTAAGCCGATACATCAACATCTCTCATAATTGGGGTGGGGGAACGGATTTCGACAGCTGAACTATTTGCCGTCGGATTCTGTTCCCCCTGTGTTTATTCAACCGGGTTGGTTTATTACACAATAAGGTTCTAAGATTTATCAAATTACGATGGATTAATGTCCTCAATAGCCTAGTGGTCAGTGCTCTGACAATGTCTGTTTTTTAGCTTTGGGCGACCCGAGTTCAAGTCCCGGTTCGTCAAACTTTCTTGATACTATACTGTCCTATCATAAAACAAGGCAAAAAATATAAAAACTGATGCAAGTTAAGCTCCATCCACACACAAAAATAAAATCAGCATTTTTTAAGCCATTACATCAACACCTCTCATAATGGGAGTGGGGGAACGGATTCCGACAGCTGGGGTTTTTTTTTGTTTTTTTTTTGCCGTCGGATTCTGTTCCCCCCATTTTTCTGACACACTGAGGTTCTAATATTTGTCAAATTGATGCTGTTTACGCTCCATCCACACACAGAATATAATAAGCGTATTTTAAGCCAATAGGCTACATCAACATCTCTCATCATTGGGGTGGGGGAACGGATTTCGACAGCTGAACTATTTGCCGTCGGATTCTGTTCCCCCTGTGTTTATTACACAAGGTTCTAAGATTTATCAAATTGCAGTTAATTGTTAGCCTCAATAGCCTGGTCATTGCCCTGACAGTTTTTTTTTTTTTAGCTTTGGGCTACTCTTGTTCAAGTCCCGGTTCGTCAAACTTTCTTGATACTATACTGTCCTATCACAATAAAAGGCAAATATATATATATATTCTTTAAACTGATGCAAGTTAAGCTCCATCCACACACAAAAATAAAATCAGCATTTTTTAAGCCATTACATCAACACCTCTCATAATGGACGTGGGGGAACGGATTCCGATTTTTTTTTTGTTTTTTTTTTTTGCCGTCGGATTCTGTTCCCCCCATTTTTCTGACACACTGAGGTTCTAATATTTGTCAAATTGATGCTGTTTACGCTCCATCCACACACAGAATAGAATAAGCGTATTTTAAGCCAATAGGCTACATCAACATCTCTCATCATTGGGGTGGGGGAACGGATTTCGACAGCTGAACTATTTGCCGTCGGATTCTGTTCCCCCTGTGTTTATTACACAATAAGGTTCTAAGATTTATCAAATTGCAGTTAATTGCTATCCTCAATAGCCTAGTGGTCATTGCCCTGACAGTATTATTATTATTATTATTTAGCTTTGGGCTACTCTTGTTCAAGTCCCGGTACGTCAAACTTTCTTGATACTATACTGTCCTATCACAATAAAAGGCAAAAAAAAAAAAATATATATATTCTTTAAACTGATGCAAGTTAAGCTCCATCCACACACAGAATAGAATAAGGGTATTTTAAGCCGATACATCAACATCTCTCATCATTGGGGTGGGGGAACGGATTTCGACAGCTGAACTATTTGCCGTCGGATTCTGTTCCCCCTGTGTTTATTACACAATAAGGTTCTAAGATTTATCAAATTTGCTGTTAATTGCTAGCCTCAATAGCCTAGTGGTCATTGCCCTGACAGTATTATTATTATTTTTTTTTAGCTTTGGGCTACTCTTGTTCAAGTCCCGGTTCGTCAAACTTTCTTGATACTATACTGTCCTATCACAATAAAAGGCAAAAATATATATATATATATATATTCTTTAAACTGATGCAAGTTAAGCTCCATCCACACACAGAATAGAATAAGGGTATTTTAAGCCGATACATCAACATCTCTCATAATTGGGGTGGGGGAACGGATTTCGACAGCTGAACTATTTGCCGTCGGATTCTGTTCCCCCTGTGTTTATTACACAATAAGGTTCTAAGATTTATCAAATTTGCTGTTAATTGCTAGCCTCAATAGCCTAGTGGTCATTGCCCTGACAGTATTATTATTTTTTTTTTTTTAGCTTTGGGCTACTCTTGTTCAAGTCCCGGTTCGTCAAACTTTCTTGATACTATACTGTCCTATCACAATAAAAGGCAAAAATATATATATATATATATATATTCTTTAAACTGATGCAAGTTAAGCTCCATCCACACACAGAATAGAATAAGGGTATTTAAGCCGATACATCAACATCTCTCATACGGATTTCGAGGGGAACGGATTTCGACAGCTGAACTATTTGCCGTCGGATTCTGTTCCCCCTGTGTTTATTACACAATAAGGTTCTAAGATTTATCAAATTATAATTGCTTAGTATCCTCAATAGCCTAGTGGTCAGTGCCCTGACATTGTCTTTTTTTTAGCTTTGGGCGACCCGAGTTCAAGTCCCGGTTCGTCAAACTTTCTTGATACTATACTGTCCTATCACAATAAAAGGCAAATATATATATATATATATATATATATATATATATATATATATATTCTTTAAACTGATGCAAGTTAAGCTCCATCCACACACAAAAATAAAATCAGCATTTTTTAAGCCATTACATCAACACCTCTCATAATGGACGTGGGGGAACGGATTCCGATTTTTTTTTGTTTGTTTTTTTGCCGTCGGATTCTGTTCCCCCCATTTTTCTGACACACTGAGGTTCTAATATTTGTCAAATTGATGCTGTTTACGCTCCATCCACACACAGAATAGAATAAGCGTATTTTAAGCCAATAGGCTACATCAACATCTCTCATCATTGGGGTGGGGGAACGGATTTCGACAGCTGAACTATTTGCCGTCGGATTCTGTTCCCCCTGTGTTTATTACACAATAAGGTTCTAAGATTTATCAAATTGCAGTTAATTGCTATCCTCAATAGCCTAGTGGTCATTGCCCTGACAGTATTATTATTATTATTATTTTTTAGCTTTGGGCTACTCTTGTTCAAGTCCCGGTACGTCAAACTTTCTTGATACTATACTGTCCTATGACAATAAAAGGCAAAAAAATATATATATATATTCTTTAAACTGATGCAAGTTAAGCTCCATCCACACACAGAATAGAATAAGGGTATTTTAAGCCGATACATCAACATCTCTCATCATTGGGGTGGGGGAACGGATTTCGACAGCTGAACTATTTGCCGTCGGATTCTGTTCCCCCTGTGTTTATTACACAATAAGGTTCTAAGATTTATCAAATTACGATGGATTACTGTCCTCAATAGCCTAGTGGTCAGTGCTCTGACAATGTCTTTTTTTTAGCTTTGGGCTACTCTTGTTCAAGTCCCGGTTCGTCAAACTTTCTTGATACTATACTGTCCTATCATAAAACAAGGCAAAAAATATAAAAACTGATGCAAGTTAAGCTCCATACACACACAAAAATAAAATCAGCATTTTTTAAGCCATTACATCAACACCTCTCATAATGGGAGTGGGGGAACTGATTCCGACAGCTGGGTTTTTTTTTTGTTTTTTTTTTGCCGTCGGATTCTGTTCCCCCCATTTTTCTGACACACTGAGGTTCTAATATTTGTCAAATTGATGCTGTTTACGCTCCATCCACACACAGAATAGAATAAGCGTATTTTAAGCCAATAGGCTACATCAACATCTCTCATCATTGGGGTGGGGGAACGGATTTCGACAGCTGAACTATTTGCCGTCGGATTCTGTTCCCCCTGTGTTTATTACACAAGGTTCTAAGATTTATCAAATTGCAGTTAATTGTTAGCCTCAATAGCCTAGTGGTCATTGCCCTGACAGTTTTTTTTTTTTTAGCTTTGGGCTACTCTTGTTCAAGTCCCGGTTCGTCAAACTTTCTTGATACTATACTGTCCTATCATAAAACAAGGCAAAAAATATAAAAACTGATGCAAGTTAAGCTCCATCCACACACAAAAATAAAATCAGCATTTTTTAAGCCATTACATCAACACCTCTCATAATGGACGTGGGGGAACGGATTCCGACAGCTGTTTTTTTTTTTTTTTTGCTGTCGGATTCTGTTCCCCCCATTTTTCTGACACTCTGAGGTTCTAATATTTATCAAATTGATGCTGCTTAAGCTCCATCCACACACAGAATAAGCGTATTTTAAGCCAATAGGCTACATCAACATCTCTCATCATTGGGGTGGGGGAACGGATTTCGACAGCTGAACTATTTGCCGTCGGATTCTGTTCCCCCTGTGTTTATTACACAATAAGGTTCTAAGATTTATTAAATGGCAGTTAATTGCTAGCCTCAATAGCCTAGTGGTCATTGCCCTGACAATATTGTTATTTATTTTTTTTAGCTTTGGGCTACTCTTGTTCAAGTCCCGGTTCGTCAAACTTTCTTGATACTATACTGTCCTATCACAATAAAAGGCATATATATATATATATATATATATATATATATATATATATATATATATATATATATATATATATATATATATATATATATATATATATATATATATATATATATATATATATATATATATTCTTTAAACTGATGCAAGTTAAGCTCCATCCACACACAAAAATAAAATCAGCATTTTTTAAGCCATTACATCAACACCTCTCATAATGGACGTGGGGGAACGGATTCCGACAGCTGTTTTTTTTTTTTTTTTTTGCTGTCGGATTCTGTTCCCCCCATTTTTCTGACACTCTGAGGTTCTAATATTTATCAAATTGATGCTGTTTAAGCTCCATCCACACACAGAATAGAATAAGCGTATTTTAAGCCAATAGGCTACATCAACATC
>NW_028295983.1:0-25297 GCF_964197995.2 Scardinius erythrophthalmus
TATCATGGCTTTACAAACTCCTTAACCAGCATTTATCATTAACTTGGTAAAAAGTCAACTTACATTTGTTTATTGACGTACACTTTGCACACACAGTCCCGCTTGCACTTTCCGCTGAGTCACTCTCGCTGATGATGACTGGCAGAAAGTAGCGGATGCGCACGTGACTCGGCCTTTCCAACAATCTCTCAAAGTATATTCTCATTCATCAACACAGTTTCACTGATCCAGAATAAACATAAAACCCAGGATAGAGCGGCTGAGTGAATGTGGTCTGGACTGTGTGGATGAGACTCATTGTGTCTCTGTTGACGCTGTAGAAGGACAGAGTTCCTGCACTGTAATCCACACACACTCCTATTCTACGACTGATGGGCTTTACAGGGAGTTCAGTCTTAATGTTATTGTGTATGAATGAGTAACCGAAGAGAGAAATTGACAAACTCCAGGACTGATCATTATATCCAAACCGACACTTAAAACCCCGTCCCTTCCTGCTGATGCTCTTATATAACACTGATATACACACGTCATCAATCCCACTCCTCTCAATCTCCCAGTAACAGCGTCCACACACACTCTCTCTACACAACACCTGCTCATAATAATCAAATCTGTCTGGATGATCAGGATACGAGTGATCTGTGACAGTGCCAGTAATCACTCTGTTCTTCTCAGACAGAAGGAGGCATGTATGTGCTGTGTTCAGATCCAGAGTGAGCTGATGGAAATCTGATGGAGAGAAAACCCATTAGAATCAGGAATTATGAATCTGCCTGATCTTTTAATGTAGCATTTAGAAATATAAAGCAGTCAAAATAGTCAAAACAGTCTGAAAGTCTTTTGAAAGGTGGCCATTTTGTTCACATGATCAGCGACTTAGAGCATCATGGTAGAACATTAAAGTCAACTAGTCAACTGGTCTGTGCAATGGGGTGTAACGGTTCTCTGTAAAAAAAAAATCAAATCGTACAGTTATCCACCCGCGGTCCTTGCATTGCTGTTCATCTCACATATGACAACGCATCTATGATATGGTTTGTTGAGAATAACACCACATAAAACAGACAGACAGACAGTTTGGCTAATGTATGTGTCAGTCAATGGATAATCATACTGGCTTCCCAATAAGTTACAACAGCGATGATCAAAAACATGGAAAAAATTTCACTATTTGTAAATTGTTCAATGCAAGTGTCATATGCTCTAATATGAGCAGTCATTTATTATTTAAGCCTTGCCAATTTAAACATATAAGCGCAAGACGTTAAAGAGACTTGCACATCTCAAACAGCGCCTAAATACTGAGTTCTCTTTCAAGTCTTGCGCTTGAACGGACAAATTCACACGTCAAAATGCCCCTCTTAGCAAGTATCCTAGCAAACACAGTCAGTTATACCTTAAGTGAACATAAACAGATGAGAAAGACACGCATGTGTAACAGAATCATTGTACTAGATCTGTGTGTTATGCCTTAAAGTGACAGCAGCCTAATATTCCTGCTGTCTGTGTTTTTAATGTTGTAGTTTGTTCACTAGGACATCTATGTGAGCTAAACTGAGAATCATTTATCATTTCTACAGTAATGCCATATTGAATATATTCTGAAACAAAAAATCATATACTATGAAAGCAATTAAATGCAGCTGAAGACCTACACAGATATTCATCTTCCAGTTTCATTACCATCTACACAAAAGGAGAAAACATAGGACTAATTTTGTACTGCATTTGTAAACATGAATCATGTAACAAACTGTAACATGAACTGGGGCGGATTCAGGCGGATTCAGTCTCCTCGCGCCCCTCAGGAACCTGATGATCAGGTCGTGCTTCCCCACAGATCTCCCATCAACTGCATCGTGATGTGTGGCAAAAGAGGCAACATACACTTTGAGGGTGGAGGGAGACAGCTCTCCAACCCATCTTGCAGGAAGGAAAGCACAGTACTGATCAAACATCTCCGGGGACCTTCTCAGTGAGAAGAACACCACTCAACGAACAGGTTCCACTTCAGGACGTAAGCATTCCTCGTAGAGGGTGCTCTCGCAGAAGTGATGGAGTCTACGACAGCTTGTGGTAGATCACCCAGAACATCCACATCCCTTCCAGGGACCAGACATGGAGTTTCCAGAGGTCTGGACATTGACCCGAAGACCCAACTGACTGATATGCTGGAGCAGCAAGTCCCTGTGCTTGCACAACTGCTCCCGAGACTGAGCTTGTATCAGCCAGTCATCGAGATAGTTAAGGATACGAACACCACGCTCTCTCATGGTAGCAATGGACACCTCCGCGACGTTCGTAAAGACGTGGTGCGACAGGTCCTGCCTGAAGGGTTGGATTTTGTACTAATATGCTCGACCCTCGAACGCAAAGCGCAGGAATGGCCTGTGGGAGGATGGAGACATGAAATTACATGTCCTTCAGGTCGATCGCTGCAAACCAATCTCAGGGACAGATGCATTCGAAAATGCATTTCTGCATTAGCATCTTGAACGGAAGCTTGTAAAGAGCCCGATTCAAGACTCGCAGGTCCAAGATAGGCTGTAAGCCACCGCCTTTCTTGGGTACAATGAAGTACGGGCTGTAGAATGGACTTCATATTGGCTGGAGGAACAGGCTCTATCGCATCCTTCGCCAGTAGGACTGTGATCTCCGCGCGCAAGACAGGGGCACGTTCGCTGAGCACCGAAGTGTAACGAACACCGCTAAACTTGGGGGACGCCGGCCGAACTGAACCGTATAGCCGAGTCTGATGCGGAGGAGCCAGCTGGACTGGTTGGGATGCACTTTCAAGGCTTCCATGAGCCGGGGCAGGGGGACCAGAGGCACCACAGACCAAGGTGGGGCAGTGAGGTGGATGACAGGGACACGACTCTGAAGGCTCGGGGGCGGCCTGAAGAGGGCTCTGAGTTATCAGTGCAACACTTACCTGTCTCCACAGATCAGCAGGGGGTGCATGAGAAGGCGTACTCGGGTCCTTGAACTGCACCAGCTGGCGATACAAGAGGGGGCTGGGGGTAGCAAGGCTTTACAGGGTTGCACACAGCCAGTCTGGCCCTCTTGGGACCCAGGAATAGAGGAATTTGCCCTTTCTTTAAAAAAGTGGGTGGAACAAAAGCAGAAATTCTCCACCCAGCCCTCTTCGGGGGGAAAGAGTGGTGTGGTCACCATGTCCCGAAGAGCTCGTTCCTCCATCCTTGGGGATCTGCCACCAGCAGTCGAGTGGAGGCAGCAGCGGGCTGCCGGGGCAGGATGGGCCAGATCGTCTCCATCTGCGAAGAACTGTTGGGTGAAGTTCTCCACCGTGTCAACGAAGAACCCAGCCTGGGAAATGGGGGAGTCCAGGAACTGAGACTTGTCGTTCTCCCTCGTATCGGCCAGGTTGAGCCAGAGATTGCGGTCCTGGAACACCTGAGTGGACATCGCCAGATCGACTGCACAAGCCGCAACTTTTGTGCCCTGGAGAGCGAGGTCGGTTGCAGTGCGGAGCTCACCCATAAGCTCACGGTCTGGATTACCCTCATGCATTTCCATGAGTGCTTTGGCCTGGTGGACCTGCAGCAATACCATGGCATGCAGGAAGGAAGCGGCTTGCCCACAGGCTTTGAAAGCCTTGCCCGTGAGAACGGATGAGAACTTACAGGCCTTAGAGGGGAGACGAGGATCACCCTTCCAGGAAGTAGCAGTCGCCGGACACAGATGCTTCATGACAGACGGCTCAACTGGAGTGATAGCCTCGTAACCCTTTGCCGTTCCTCTGTCAAGAGTAATGAGAGTGGAGGAGGTGCTAAGGCGGCTTCTGGCATAAAAAAGGTGCCGTCCACGACCTAGTAACCTAGTGAAAGGCCCACGGGGACTGGCTACCGGGTGGGGAAGCCCTCACTGTGATCCTCAGATCACCCATGCCACACGGCACAGTAGCTCACTTCTGGGGTGGGCCAGAAGGGGCGCTAGAGCGGGGCCTCCAGCTTCACGGATGAAGGCGAGTCTCGATCTCAACTCTCTCCACCTATAGCTGGTGTGTGGTGAGCGCACTGGCGCCGTTGTTCTGTGGCTGCCGTCGCATCATCCAAGTGGATGCTGCACACTGGTGGTGGTTGAGGAGAGACCCCTGATATGATTGTAAAGCGCTTTGGGTGTACAGTAGTACATATGAAAGCGCTATATAAATGCCTCATTCATTCATTCTATTCAACACCGAGATAGTCATGTTCCCGCAATGAGAACATGAACCATCCACAAAAGCTGCTTCAGCGTGCTGAATGCCCAAACACAAGATACATCTATTGTGACCGTCAGCTGGGGACAGGGAACGACCGAACCAGCCTGTGCATTGACTCTTTTTATCGATACTCAAAGTTATAATACACTAAGCGTGATCTCAATCAGTATGGTACGTCTGACTATGTTGAACATGACCGAACTGAAAGGGAACACCTTTTTATTTAATATCATTTTATTTAATATCACCTTTTTATTTAATATCATATAATATCAATTTAATATATGTATCTTTGCTCTGTTCTATTTATTTGTGCTGTTACTTGAAGTTTGATTATTTGCTCATATTTTCTTTTTTCTTACTTGACAGTAGTCCTTTTTTCCATGAACATACAGTAGCACATACCGAACAGTACCAGATGTGTGTGTTTGTGTGTGTGTGTGTGTGTGTGTGTGTAGACATACATTTTCGTACTCCTGTTGTTATCCTGATCTCTCCTCCATGATCCACACTAGAAAACACACACAATATCACAATCAATCATAGACGTAATGGTTTTTACTGTACAAACTGTATATTCTCTCCCCTTACACTAAACCTACCATCGCACAAAATGTAAAAAAAATACAAGAAGAAGACAGAGTTAATAAAGTTACACGTTTTTTGTTTAAATAAATGTATAAATAAAATAAGAGACAATAAAATAGAAATAATTTAATCTAATAATTAAATTCTAAATTAAATGAATGAACAAAAAAAAATCAATATTTAATATGCTTCAAAGACTGGGAAAATATAGGAATGAACTAAAAAAATAAAAAAATAAAAAAATCAACGAAAAATCAATGACTTGCTGACGTGCACAAAAACCAGACATGTATTGGGCTTTTCTTGATTTCATCTTCATCCTCCTCCTCCACCTCTTCATCTTCCTCCCTGTTAAAGTAAGGACACTCTCATATGTCCTGACTACAAATGAAAACATCCTCAAACTGCTGAGGTGTTGTAGCTGCAGTCTGGACTAGAGGCCTGGGAGGGTTGTTTGGAGGACTAGGAGATGGTAGGTGCTGATGAAACCAATAGTTCCTCTAAGGATGAAGGACCTGACTCAGGCTGAGTTTGAGTACCCCTACTCCTCCATGGATGTCAATACCACCACAAATGTCATCTGAAGCACTTGTACCAAGTATTGACAAGGCCTTTTCTTCCTCTGCTGTGAGAAGGGGGGACTCATTGGTCCCACCACCTGTTTTATTAAATGTTGTTCACTGCAGTGCCCTTTTCCTTTTAGCAAGGCTGGCACAGTCCTGCCACTTCTTCCTGACCTCCTTCCCTGATCTTTTAATACCCCTAGTTGCAGTCAGTTTGTAGCAATATCCTCCCAGATATTTTATTTTTGTTTATTTGTATGACTGCCCCTAAACCTGCTGGGGGAAAAAAAGTTTGTATAGCTCCACCTCCTCTAAAATTACATTAATCTCCTCTTTTTGAAAAATGTATTTTCTTTGTTTTTTTGGTTCAGCCATTTTGCTGGTGTCTCCACCCGTAGGTTTGTGCTTTTATAGATGATTGGCCTAGTAGAAAATGCACATCAGATGAAAACAATTAGTCTAAACATTTCAAAATACAAGCTTGTGCTACAATTATGAGCCATTCTACAAGGTGACATTTCAGCACTTGACATACAGACAGTGACTATTAAGTATCACTTAAAGCACATCTGCGTGCCATCGTGCATTTTTGTGAAACGCATGTGAAATGAACACGAACGTTTGTAAAGTCGCTCGTAGAAAATACTTGTAAGTGCTAAGATCCATCGTTATCAGGTAACGCAGCCCAGGAAAGTTAAAACATTGATTTAAGATCAGTTGAGGTCCTGCATTAATCAAACTTTCTTTATAATCCACATGCATAAAGTGAGATTACTGTGACAATGACAGTAAAATGTAAACAATAAGCTGTCCATAACAAAAGTGTCATCAACAGCCCATCTCATACTTAACTAAAACTGCACACATTCAATAAGACAGAAATCTTATGATTCTATCAATCAACCACACATATCCCAGTCAGACCTGCATCATTGAGTGAGACTTGGCAAAAGCTTAACTACAGATTTTAAAACTCTGTTTCTGTAAATTTCATTCTCTAATTGACCTGATTGAAACCTTAGGTTTGCATTAATGATTTGCAATTAAAACAACTAATTTAGACAATTTTATAATTGTAATTACGAAATTCTGTATTTCTATGTTTAATTATGTGTTTAATCTTATGCATACCGCTGGTAAATATACTAGTTATATTGATACCTTACCTTTAATACATCCAGACAAAGTCTAAATTCCACTACCAGATCACTGTGGTAGTGAAGAATCTAGTGATCAAATGAGACCTGCTCACTAAATATATGACTCTGAAAAAGGAAACCTTATTTACACTCGCACTTTTGACATGAATTCATCATGGGGTTTCCTGCTAAGACAAAAGATGAGATCAAACACCCACTATACAATACAATAAAACCCACTAATCTGGAGAGAATATCTTAGAGAAAGAGCATAAAACAGCCTTGCAGCTCAGGATTTTGTAAGTACAGAAGTCCAGTATTTACATCAAGGTCTTTTATTTTAGTATGCGTTTTGTGGTCTTATTTTAATGACTTATTTATTTATTTATTTATTTTCAATAACCATGCATAAACTTTATTTTGTCCAAAATACAAACATGTACATACATGTCACTCACATTTAGCACATTTGAGACTTTAGCAATTAATGTGTTTATAAGCAACTGAAAAACACAATTGTCAGGGAATGTCAAAACTTTTCCAGGGCCCCAAAAATTACATTCTGGGAACCAAAAACTAATGTTCTGGGAACCTAAAATGGTAAGCTAGGATGGGGCCCATTGGCCCACATTTTCAGCTGGGATATTATTTGTAAGAACAAACTATTTTTGCTTATTAAGCATGCATGCTCATTGTAAATACTGTTGGCCCCCAGTGGGCCACAGATGGAATTTGGGAGACACAGACTCAGCCTGCACTTTGGTCTGTCCCACAAAGCCTCACCTAGAGCCCAAAATGGGGGTTCAAATGTGCCCTGCCTTTCATGCTGGTGTCAGGGCCCACAATGGGCTCCCGAATGTGTGCTTAATTTTCTCCCTGTGGGCTCCACAAAAGGACATGATTGTTAGGCAAACACTGAATGTAAAGTCTTTGCCTGAGACAGTCTGTATTGTAAAAAGTGCTATATAAATAAAGGTGACTTGACTCACATGGAGTTTATGTAAATTACCTCATAAACAGTTCTGGGTTTGAATATATGTACCATTTCTCACCACAAGGTGGTAGTGTTGGTATAAGATTTCATGGTTTAATTCATTTGTAACATTTAACTTAAGAATTTCTTCAAAAGCGTATGTAAACTGTTCATGTAAATAATGTCTTTGGATACCACTTGAAACATGTGAGTTAATTTATATATTTATTCTCTTTCTATTGTAGTTAGACACACACACACACACACACACACACACACACACACATAAACCCCATTCATAAACCTGGATATATATACACATGCACCTATGGTGAATTTATTATCCTGTAAAGTCCATCTAATAAGCCTCCTTTGTGTGAAGCTGATCAGGTCCAGTGTGAAAAGAGCATACTTTCGATAGAAAATAAAATGTAATTTTGTGGGGAAATCATTGAAATGGTTTGTCATTTTTATATTATTGTTTGCTATATTTATTTGTTTGGTCAGTGTCTTTGTCTTGGTCAGTGTCAGTGGCTTGTTTTTTAGCTGTTGTAAGTAAAATGATGGCTGAAATAACTGAAATCATTTGACAAAGTGATATGGAACTGTAATGTGGTCAAGACATGACTGGAACTAATTAAGGTGTGGGTTTACTGGAAAATAATTACACACCTTAGAAAGTTCATCAAACAATCAGAATGAAGCATTCATTAGTATAACTACAGCTAAACCTCTGTTAATTATCAATAAGAAATGTTATAGAGGTATGAAAGAAATACAGCTAAACTGGTTTGTAATACGTGAAGATGGTAATGCTGTTTTTAGTTGTTTAATAAAAACTCTTCCTTCTTCACATACTTGAGTTTGTCCAGTGTGCAGTTTGGATCCTCCAGTTTTTCAGTGAGCAGTTTGACTCCTGAATCTCCTGGGTCCTGTAGCTCAGATCCAGCTCTCTCAGGTGTGAGGGGTTTGAACTCAGAGCTGAAGACACATAACCACAGCCTTCCTTTGTCACCATACAGCCAGACAACCTACAGACACACAGCAATAGTCCACATGACTTTATATTACATTTATATCTATTTCAGCCATTCATTAGGTGTCATTTATTTGTAACTTCAAAAAAAAAAAAAAAAACTTAAATAGAAATGTCTGGTGACTAATTAAAAATATAATTGATGTAATGTGTAACTGAATATGACAACATTTTCAACAAGTATTTTCAGCATATTAGACATACAAATAAGAGTGAAAGTGTGCAAAAATATATGCATATTATTTGCAATGTTCAAATGCATTACTTTGCAATGAATTCTATTTGTTAACCCTCTGGGGACCAAGCTGTTTTTGGGGTCCTTGAGATGTTCTGACATGCCTTGATATTTGTGCTTTTTTCAGTTATTTATAAACATGTTAATGGCAAAGGTGTAAATTCACTCTATATAGCACAAACAGGGCTACCATAATATGTGAGCAACGTGTATGTAGATGTTTGTATTTTTAAGAGAATAATGTTTATGCGTGGTTATTGGAAAAAAATAAAATGAAAGTTGCTGATTTAAGAACACAAAACACATAATAAATATGTGTCCACAAGACTTTTGACTAATTGATGTTGTCCCTTTGAATTCTAGCTTCAAAATTATGTGTAAATCATCCTGCCTGATTGTTCACATGAAACACTACATTGATTTAAACATTGTAAAACAGTTTTTTTGTCAGAAGAGGTTTATGCGTGGGAGTGGTAATGGGTCATCAATATTAATGAGATTCAGACCAGAGGTGTGACATAGACGCTCCCCCAAGTGTTAACCTGTTAAGCTGCAACGCCACTTTTGAAAAATCCCCAGAAATGACATACCCAAACTTAAACAGATACAGTTCATGAACCCTTTGTACTAAAAGCACAAGTATGATCTCATTTGAAAGCTGACACCTGGCAGTTTATTGTAAATGTAGAATTAATTATTGTCATAATGAAAAAAATTGTTATAAATAGCTTCAAAGTTTTGTAAAGTTATTAGAAATTAATTTTTATGAAACATCCTCATGAAAATAAAATTGAAGTTGGCCCTGGAGCAATCTAGAAATGCACTACAGCTAAAGCCACATGTCTAAACATTTTATATTTAAAATCTGAAGATAATAAGTCCAAAACTCTGTATTTAGTTAAATGTTTTCAAGACCATGTCAATGACTTTATTTTGATTTGCTACTTTAAAATGCTACTGATGTTTATTGCCATCTTCTAAACATCAATTCAGTATATTGTCTCTATTGTTTTGTGGTGCAAACGAGCCCCATTCAGTCTCAGTCTCCCCCTGCACACATTCACACCTCTCCAGCCTGGTTATGGCTCGAAATATGCATTTCTTTTGTCTGCATTATAGTTACTAACGACTGGCTATTCACATGCTATTCATAGGGTTTCAATCCCTAAAATCCCTAATTTCTTTTATCAAAGTTCTCACTTAACATTTAAAAACTGGATCAAATGCCCAGCTTGAATTTCAGTAAGCATATTTAGAAAAAAAAACATAAAAGGATAACTGCTATATGTGGCAGGTGCACCTAGGGCTAGCTAGCATGTTAGCTTAGCACACCATCAATACACGACAATTTATGAGATTAAAACCATGTTTGTGCTCCAAACTTAATTTATAACGCAAGTCGAGTGTTTTAAATAATCTTCTGTGATATAATTTCGCTTCAGATAAAAAAATCAGACAGAAAATATATATATATATTTTATTCTGCACAATGATAAAGTCTATATCGATTAGCATTACATTATAAATATAATCTATTATTATGGAAATACCTGACATTACTCGAAGAACACAGGTAAACCAAATATCATTTCAATCATGTTTATTGTCTTCAAAACATGTTACAGCGATCTCTGCTAGCTTTGAACTATGGCTTTGAATGTGTTCGAGACTTCCTGGAATGTCACATGATCATGCCTCTTCTTCATGTTATATATATGGACAATTATTGTGCATGTAGCGCCCTCAGGCTGTTGGTATGGATTGAAAACACAATACATCACAGTATCCAGCACTCATAATGATTACATCGACGCATTTGGGCATAAATTCAATAAATATTATTCCTGTCTATAGAAATCTGATGAAAACCTATGAAAATATATCAATATTTCTCCAAATCTGCACATTTTTGAGCTAAAGCCCTGAGGGACGTTGTTTTGTGTATCGCTGTCATGACGACAGCACGGGAGTTTTTTATGAATGAAAGCGGCTGACGCGCATAATTCATATTAAAGGTATCGACTCATTTTTTCATTTCATAACTCCTGACACAAATTAAGACATAACTGTCACTATAAGTTTTTCAGAATACAATAGTGGTCAAATACTGAAACTTGAGTCTTATATCTTTTTAATGATGTATAGTTTGTCAATGTATAACATTAAATCTGATAGTAATTTTTAACTAAATAAAAAAAAAAAACGCTTCAGTGCGCCGACGCACTGGTGAAGCTTAACAGGTTAATGGGCCATCAGTGAGGCAGCCTGAACAAAGAATGAGGAGATTCAAATGTTTTGTTTTTCAATCTGTTTTATTGTAATTTTGTAAAAACAAAAGTAAAGGCAGGTATCTCACAGTAAATGCTTATGCCCCGTTGATGCGGGCTCTAAGCAAATCAAATGTGACCATATATTGCATATATATGACCTTTTATATTAACATTACCAATCAATAATTGTTATGTTGTGCATGCATAACAACACATTTGTTGCAAAGCCACACAGGCACATATAGGCTACATTTGTATCATCACAAAGTATATAAACAAAATGTAACTAACATCTGTAAAATAGTAGGTAAATATGTACTTACTCTTTTTGATTTTTGTTGCTGCGTGTCCTCGTTGCAGTGGAAGGCGAGAGTGAACAAGCTACATTCCTTTTAAAAAAGTTACAAAACATATGTAACATCAACCAATCTCCAAAAATAAATAATAAAGTCATACAGGCTCATATTATTAACACTAAGTATAAACAAAATTGAACTAACACCTGTAAAATAGTGGGTAAATATGTACTTACTCTTTCTGATTTCTGACTGTGTTGCTAAGCGCACTCCGAGTTGCAGGCGGAGGTAGTGATGAAGCTACATTCCTTTTAAAAAAGTTGAAGAATATTATTACATAAATATAACTATAGTAGCATTAGTCTATAATGAATTACTGATGTAAATAATTTTAGACGCGTGCAATAAGCCTATATGCGTGTCAATGGGCCATTACCGGAGAGGCACACCGCAAACATTAGCCTAACACATTTGTGCACTTCATTAACTGGGTATATTTACACATTTCAGCACATTTACACACATTTACAACTGATATTTGCGAGCATGCATCGTTAATGATAATGAGGCAGCATTTATATAGTAAAAATATAATCTAAACACCTACTAGGCCTACTTTCTAAAATAATTTCTAAATTCTATCTTTCATACATAATGATCTAAACATATCATTTAGGCTACACATACAAATACAAATTTCCTAACCAAGGGGTGTAGCATATGTACACAAAAAAACAAAACAAAACATTTTTAACGTTGAAATGTTAAATTCATGGTATAGATATGCACTTTCATTAGATCGTGTTGAATATAGGTAGATATAAAATGTCAGTACTCTGGATGGCAAGTCCACCCAGTATAATATGTAAGCTCATGTTTTGAATAGCTTGTCAACTAATGCAAGTAAGAATAAATACTTACTCATCCGAAATTCTATCCACGGCTGGATCAAGTAGCTCTTCAAAATACAAACGGTCGTCATCAGAGTAGTCGCGCTCCTCTTCTGATGAAAATCTGGACTCTTCGTCGCTAGTATCCAGGACGAACTGAAGGGCTTCCGCACCGGTGTACCGTGTCATCTTCCCAACGCGCAGGTGACGAAATGATGAAACTTGAAGCGTTTAATGCATTTGCTTGGGGGCGTTTACCTGTTTTGCATAGATGGCTTAGCACATTATCTTGTGAATAGCGCGCTCCGTGAGTAGGCGTGAACGAATTAAAGTCAATGAGCTCGTAATGAGCTCGACTGGAATCGCTCTCTTTTTATACAGATTACAGAAGCTGATAATATTTGTTTTTTATATAAATGACTTCATTTAACAGATGCGATCTCAAGCTTTATGCCCGTGGGTCTGTTTGCCTGTTTGACTGAATTTTCGCGGAGTTATAGATCATTTTCGAACGCGTTTCAAATGGGAGTTTACTGACAGAGAGAAGGCAGAAATCGCATAATGTTAAAGTTTCTTTATTTGTCAAAAAGCAAAACACTTTATTTTTATTGTGAGTATACAGAAAAAAAAATAGAAACTGAACAGGATCGATTGATGTATAACACGAAAATTAAAGATCAAAATTAACAGAGCATTTTGTGTTTATTTTTCATTGCTAAAAAAAAAAACGAGCAAAACGCGCCGGCGCGTTTTTGGTCCCCAGAGGGTTAATAAATTATGAACTAAAATAATTAAATATTTTATTTTAGCAGAAAAATGCAGGGAGCTAATGACAATAAAAACATTATTTACACACCTTAATACTTCTTAATTGTTGAGAATATTTAAAAACATTTCTCATTACAAAATTGGGAAAATATTTGGTGCATGTTGCATATTAAATTCCATGTTATGAGTGGCCCAAAATCACTTGCAGTGGACTCAAACTCAGCTCCTGTAAGGCCACTGCCCTACTTAGTTTAGCTCCACTCTAATTAAACACGTCTGATCCTGCTAATCAAAGCCTTTAGGATTAGTAGACTAAACTCTGCAGGACAGTGGTCTTCCAGGAGCTGAGTTTAAGACTACTGATTTACTGTGAATCAAGCCAATGTGAAACACTGAAAACAGGATCATGAGCTACTTGCTTGTAAATGAAAAATGTGCATGTTAGATTGTATATTTATATAATTACATCACAATTGTCTCGTCCCATTGTTTCGTACACTTGGCAGTTTATTGTCCCTCACAATTGTGTCGTCCCTGGAAGCCCCTCAGCGAGCCCACCATTCCACTAGCATGTAGAGGGCGGGTGAACTGGTGAAGTGATGGGCCACAGTGGAGATGAAGAAGGTAGAAGCCAAGGGGTGAACTGTTCATGAGCTATTGATGGATTGATGGGCCAATGTGGAATCCTGGACACGGTGGCTGGAGTAGGATTCCAGGCATCCACAGTCCATGATGGTGCTGAGGACTGGAAGCCCCTCAGTGAGCCCACCATTCCACTAGCGTGTAGAGGGCGAGTGATGGGGCTGACAGGAGGCAGAGGAGATGAGGATGGCGGCTGGATGATGAGAGGAGGTCAGAGAGGGAGGTTGGGTGGGAATTCAGGAACTGACGGCGTAGCGGAGACATTCTCCGCTGAGGGCTTGGGTAGCAAGGCGGCGGCCAACTTTGCCGGAGACGGACTCTCAGGCATGAAGTGATGCAGCTCAGGCTTAAAAGGCATGACGTGAAGAAGCTCAGGCTTGACAGGCATGACGTGAAGAAGCTCAGGCTTGACAGGCATGACGTGAAGAAGCTCAGGCTTGACAGGCATGACGGTCTTGACAGGACGAGACTCTGGAAGGGCGGTCTTGACAGGACGAGACTCTGGAAGGGCAGTCTCGGTGGGACGAGACTCTGGAAGGGTGGTCTCGGCGGGACGAGACTCTGGAAGGGCAGTCTCGGAGACTCTGGAAGGGTGGTCTCGGTGGAACGAAACTCTGGACGAAGATAGGAGGTATGGCAATCAAGATGGCTGGTGACGGTGGTTGAGTGGTGATGTTAGAATCAGCCTCACCCACGGTGAAGGCTGAACCGCTCAACCACAGCACATGATCCAGGTATTGTTCGAACGTGCCTGGGATTGCAGCTGCTGGAGCTTGCTGGTGCAGATGATCATCCAGTCCACAGCAGAAGACAGTTTTTAGGACATTATCTGCCCAGTCCACATGGTGAGAAATTTCGAGGAACCTCTCGACATATTTCTCAATCAGTTGGCCATCCTGGAAATAGGTTACAAACTGATCTGCAGGATTCAGCAGGGTACGGAGATATTGATAAGTGATGACTGATACGGATGATGACAGGTTACGGGTGAAACTGATTTACAAGAAAACACATGGTGCACAAACACAGAAGGCAAAACAAAGTCCAAGACAGGTGTCACAGTGACAACAATCTTCAAAATTCATACTAAGCCATATCCCATTGGATCAAACATTTATTACTAGAATTGCCAGCCAACTGGTAAAAAACATTGTTTCAAATAATCGTTATTTGGCATGTGGTATTATTTTGAACCCTGAATGAGATGCTAAGGATATCCAGTACACAGCCACTAGATGGCACTACTATCTTCTTCAGTGCTATCGGAAGCAAACCATGCCAAGTGGTACTCACTGCAGAGTCAAATGACGTCCAGCTCCTCCTCTCTGGACGTCTAATGGGTCTTAATTTGTGTCAGGAGTTAATAAAAAAATAAAAGTAAATAAAAAAAGGAATTGATACCTTTAATATGGAGACAAACACACAATTGCAACAATATATGATTTATATGTGTTCTCCAGGCCATGTCGGGTATTTTCATAATAATATATTATCTTTATAATGCAATGCTAATCGACATAGCCTTTATCATTGTGCAGAATACTATAAAATAATATATTTTCTGTCAGATTTTTTGATCCAAAGCCACACCAGATCACAGAAGAGTATTTAAAACACCCGTCTTGCGTTTTAAAGCAAGTTTGGAGCAAAAATATGGATTTAACCTCATAAATTGTTGTGTATTGATGGTGTGCTAAGCTATAAGGCATATTTTTCTGAGTTTACAATAAACTGCCAAGTGTCTGCTTTCAAATGAGACCATACTTCTGCTTTTAGTGCAAAGGGTTCATGAACTGCCATTTTTGGCGGGGGTGAAGGTTCACAGGTTAAGGCCAATTTTCTATTAACAGTCCCCACACCAAACAATATTTTTCTCAGACTTATTCAGTCCACATGGGTCATACTTCTCAACTCAGAAAATATGGACATCTTTATAAATACGGAAACAAAATCACAGTCCTGCAAATGTTGAATTTGTCTCTTCAAAATCCTTCATTGTGATAGTATATTGTTAATTATTTAAAAAACATTTACCTCAGTATCTCCAGCTGACAGTCTGAGCTCTTCAGTCCATCAGAAAGAAACTTCACTCCAGAATCCTTCAGGTCATTGTTACTCAGGTCCAGCTCTCTCAGAAAGAAGTTTGAGGATTGTAGAGCTAAAGACAAACTCTCACAACATTGAGCAGTGAGATTACAGCTATGTAGCCTGTGTGGAGAACAAAAAAAAACCCAGCAATATTAATGCTTATTAGATAGTGTTTATGATCTGTAGCATAGATAAATTTTAAAATAAAATAAAAATATATTAAAAAAAAAATATATATATATATATTTTTTTTTTTTTTTGACTGAAGTGATGTAAGCAAAGCTAAACATTGTCTTTATAAAATAACTAGTATTTATAATTTCTTAAATTTTTGATAAAATAAAGAATAATAAAATGGTTAAAATCCAGGTTCCTGAGTTTTGCCTGACATTTGCATTTAATATCATCACACACATTGATACATTTTTTAAATTTTTCTGAAGAGTTTTTGCAAACAAGTCACCCATGTAAGATTAAGCCCAATTAAAATGACTAACAATGTATATAAATGATAGTAAAGAAGCCTCTTACAGTGCTCTTCTGGTGTTTTTGATCACTGGCAGCAGTCTCATCACAGCTTCATCAGATCTTCTGTATTTCTGCAGTTCAAACTTCTCTTGAGTCTCTTCTGACATCAGGAGCACAAACACCAGACCAGACCATTGAGCAGAGGACATATTCTGTGCTGAGAGATTTCCTGAGCTCAGATTTTCCTGGATTTCCTCCACAAAGTCATCTTTCAGTTCACTCAGACAGTAGAAGAGATTGATGGTCCTTTCTACTGATTTCTCCTTATCTATTTTCTTTTTGATATAGTCAACAGTGTCTTTAACGTTCTCAGATTTGAGTTCCAGTCCTGGCAGTAGTTCCTCCAGGTCACTCTGATTGGACTCCAGTGAGAGACCCAGAAGGAACTGGAGGAAAAGGTCCAGGTGTCCGTTCTTGCTTTCTAAAGCCTTTTTGATTGCAGCCTTATGAAGCTGAAACAGTGGCTTTTTGGACAGTGTCCATGCCAGTTTTTCTTTCCAGCATTGAAGAAATAGGTCAGCTTTCTCATCTTTGCCCATCAAAAACACATAGAGAGCAGCAAGGAATTCCTGTACGCTGAGATGTACGAAGCTGTAAACTTTTCCGGCTAAAAACTTTTCCTCCTGAAAGCTTTGAGTGCAAAAACCAGAGAACACAGACACTTCACTGACATCTAACCCACATTTCTCAAGATCTTCTTTGTAGAAAATCAGTTGACCTTTCTCCAGCTGTTGAAAGGCCAGTTTCCCAAGCTTCAGAATAATCTGATCAAAAGACCTGACTTTGGCTTTAGGTTCAGGACTGTATTTCATTTTGATCTGTTGATGCTGAGTAAGAAAGATGTGTACGTACATCCCTGTGAGAGTTGTTGGTGTTTTGTCATTGCCCTCTTGAGCCAGTAGAGGCTCAAGAACAGTGAGCGAGATCCAGCAGAAGACGGGGATGTGGCACATGATGTACAGGCTCCTGGATTTCTTGATGTGACTGATGAGTTTTCTAGCAACCTCAGGACTGCTGTTTTTTTTAAAGTATTGCTCTTTTTGCTCATCGTTAAATCCTCGAACCTCTGTTACTTGATCAATGTAGTTTTGGGGTATCAGATTGGCTACTGCCTGTCTGGATGTGATCCAGATGAGAGCAGAGGGAACCAGGTGTCTCTCAATTAGGTTCGTAACTATCTTACTTGCTGTTGTTTTTTTATGAACATCTGTAAATCCATCACTTTCATTGAATCTCAAGGGGAAGCGACATTCATCCAGCCCATCAAAGATGAACATGACCTTACTGTCATCTTCAGGAAGGGAGGACAGTTCTTCACAACCACTAAAGAAGTATTTGTTAAGCAGTTCCATGAGGCTGTACTCTTCTTTAATCAAATTCAGTCTACAGAATGGGAGTGGAAAAATGAATACTATATCCTGATGTTCTTTTCCTTCAGCCCAGTCAAGGATGAATTTATTAACGGAGAATGTTTTTCCCACACCTGCAGTTCCCATCGTCAGCACTGTTCTGTTTTGTTGACCCATATCACTCTGGACTTTGAATATGTTGTTGCACTGGATAAGGGTCTCTTTGGCAGTCAATTGGTTCCGACTTGATTTGATCTGTATCACCTCATGGTTGTTCACTCTTCCTCCAGTCTCATTCTCCACCACATATAAATCAGTGTAGATATCATTCAGGCACTGCCGATGACCTGTCTGTGAATTACCAATCAATATCTGCTCATGGTCCTGTTTTAATTTGTTCTTCAGGCTGAGGCTGATTTCTGTGTAATCATGAAGAGCATGTTTATGTTCCTCTGCAGCTGAGCATTTGAGAAAGATAAAAAGTCAGCAAAGAGTAAGTGATCAGTTTTTAACTCCAACAATTCATGTTTTCACTATTATACTCTAGGGGATGCTAGTATGCATCTTCTGAAAGAGTACAGACCCTCCGGATCAAAACACGAAGAAGAAGCAGAAACAAGCGATAGAGCATCAAACAGCCTATAAAATCAAAACTGCCCAAATTTACCAAACGTAATGTCGAACCCACAAATCAATGCTTGATCATCATTCTGAATCTGATCCTGACGTAGTCTTTTACAAAAAGCTGAGAAATGTGTTTTGGTCAATGTATTTTTTTATGATACTTACCCACATAACCAGTGCAGATAAAAAAATGAATGCATGAAGCTAGAATAATTTTTTGTTCTGGTCTTTGTTTGCACATTTTGTTTTGTTTGCACACCTGGTAGGGGTGAGCAATGTGAACAATATCATATCATGATTTGAGTAATTGTATTTCATGCTAACAATATATATCACATTTAGTTGTTTTTGCTAGAGATAAGGTTCTTTCAATTTCAAATTTAAATTTCAAATTGATATAATTTGAATAAAAATATTTTTCAACACCGATTTCAACCGATATACCAGCAAAAACTAGGACTAGCTTAACCAACGTATGTGGTTCCATTTTTGATTAACTCCTAACGAGTGCTGAGTGGCCCCTCTAAACCAGAGTGTACTGCCCACGGGCACCATTTAGCGACAAAAAAATTAATAATCATATTTTCAAAACTACTACCTTGATCAACACAAAACATTTAAAAGATTAGAGTCTGAACTTTACAATGAATGTAGCCAATTTGATTAACTCCTAAGTAATGCAAATGCTTTATTTGCTAATAAATATAATTTTTTTATTCATAATTTATAAAATATGTTTTGGTAATGTAGCCAGCGGCGTCAGGTACTGGAGGGGAACTATATGAAACAACAATTATATAACGTTCGACTACGCCACCCGGTATATACCGGGAACTATCAGCCCCAAATCAGGGAGCGCACAGGTTCGTTACCAAAAGAAATGGGTGAGCAGAGAGACATAGGCCAGGGAATATCAATGATGAGGCAGTTTTATTCAAATACAAAATTTAAAACCATCAATACATTAATCTATCAAGGGCTCAATATTCACATGTCAAAAAGAAAAGGAAAACACTTTACAAGACTTCAAAAATAAAGAAACAATAAATTCAAACAGACAAATACACGAGAAAGCTTAATTGAGAGGGAGATGGCCTGCTGTGACCCTCAATTCACACAACACGCTTAATATCCCCACACACCCACTCTGGTGTAGTCAGATCACTCAATAAGCACAGCACTCGTTGTGAACCCCGTTAAACAGCGGCCAAACCCCTCCTCTATACCTTTCCCCGTCACGCTGTTTACAAGAAAAGAAAAAGACAAACAATAAACATTAACTAGCTGGTATGAGCCAGCCCCCAAAGAAAGAAACAGTCAGTTCACAAACACAAATGAGAATAACAAGAATACACAAAAACAACATTCATTTCAATCTTGTTCTGTAACTCAAAAGTAAACTTAAACGAAAAAGAAATTACATACAAAACACGCAAAAATGAGCACAAGACAAAATAAAGAAAAAGCTCAATTACAATTCGGAACAAACAAAAAAACAAATCAAAATAAAACCAGCAGGGCCACGATCGCCCGCACACAAAGAGCAAGCCGGCGAGAAAACAGCCACGCTTCCACTTTAGTTCTCACACTGCGGCGAGCAATCGTCCAGGCTCACGGTTAAGTTCAAGTTCGCTCCGACGAAAAGTTGACCAAAATAAGCCCAGGCAAGACAGCAGTGCGTTACGTCAACAGACGCGCATCTCGTCCCGCAATATAGAGGTGAAACCCTTGCACTCGTCACTCAATCTGTCGAACATGAAATAAAAATTACTAATAAAACAATAAAAGAGACAAACCACGCGAATGGCTCTCATACATACCGGAAACGTTCTCAGCGCAGCGTGCGTGTTCGCTGGCCTCAACATGCCGCCGGTTGCTCGTCAATGAACTACACAGACTCAAAATAGTAAATACACGTTCCATTGACAAATCCTCAAAACAGACGTAGGTTACCAACCTCAAAATCCGGGGCAGCCTGTGCACGGCCGCACAGAGCCGAGACGGCACTTAGCTACTCTCCCATTCATAAATGGCGGCCTCCGTAAAGGGGCGGTACGGGTGTCAACGCATCCCAAGTGACAAAAACCTCCCCATTTTATACCATGACAGAAGACTGCCGATAGGTTCAGCGTTCTCACATGACACTGGCCAATGATCAACACTTCACCCTGCTACAGTAACATGTACTGCAATGTGTCAAAAACATCATTCAGCTCATGAAACATGCACATATAGAAAATGAAAATGGCACCGCATTTTTTACAGCAGATTATTAGAATTAAAATAAGCCCAAAATCAACAATCCATTGCATTGATCACAAGATATTTTATCATAGAGGAACCATTTTAAAAATGACAATTAGGGGGCATCAAGGAATGAACAAAAAGGCTATCTTGGTTCCGAATGCTGTAACTTTTGATTACTTTATGCCATCACCACAAAATTTGATCCAGATGCAGCTCACATGTAGGTCTTGATGTAAGTAATCAACTCAGTAATTTTCATGGTGATATCTAAAGGTTAAAATTTTTACCCTATTCACGTGAGAAAAAAATGCATAGGCGTATGAATAGGCTATATTTGGGTCTTTTTCAAAACTTTCCCCTAATGGGATTCTTCGGGACTTTTTATTCCTTCCTCAGGACATATTGAGGATACAAAATCAGTTGAGTTTGCTTCTGTTGCAATTTGTTCAAGTTTGACCCTCATGAAGTGTCTACTTTTAAATGAACAAATTCAAATTCAAATAAAATGTTCTCTGATTATGTACTCCGTATTAGAGGTCTGCGCGGGATTGTTTTTTTTTCGTCCTGCTCCCGCTAGATTCTATTCCGCATGCACCCGTTCCCGCTTACAATTCACTCTCTTTGTTTACCCGCTATCCGCTTACAATGCTTTTCTTCCCGACCCGACCGATCCTGCTAAATTTATATCACGTTTCTAGAATGTCACATTTAAATGTCCCCTGCTGAAAGAGAGAGATTGGGTTTAACAAATATAAATTGTAGGCTATACAAAAATGGTAGCTATTTGATATTTTGATTAAAATCATTATTTTATTAAAATTATTTTAACATTTTACTGTCAAGACAGTAGCAAAAAAAAAATGTCACAGAAAAAAAAAAAGCGCAGAATATGAATAAACGAAAATTGTTGGCTTACAGGCCTAGCTATTGCGAAATTAAATAACTTTTTTAACAGAACTATTTAACATCCATGCAAGAAAAGAATGTCATGACAACCATTTCAGTGTCTCTCGTCCAAAAACTGACCAAAGTCTTTATGCTCTCTTTTAAGATGCAGTCAAAAAGAGTTGGCTTACTTGCTATACTGACAAATTTTTTTTTTTTTTTTTTTACCGAACTATTTAAAACATCCAGGCAAAAACAATAATGACGCTGACTGATGTTTCAGTACCAAGCGTCTCTCCTCCAGAATCCGACCACAAAGGCTGAATGCTCGCTCTGAAGTTGCATTCGTGGCCGGGATGCAAAGGACATACCTCGCCAGGTTGCTCAGGGCAGGGAACTGGGAACTGTGAGAATGCCACTATTGCAGAAGATTTATATCTTATCTATACTCCTGAATCTGGATATTTAATGATTTTGTTTCACATTCGTCTTCAGTATTGGGAGGACAACCCAATCTGCAAATTTACGGAGAACGGCAGGCCTTTTGGCAGATGTCGGCTCAAGATCTTCACCATGTGTATCAAACTTTAAATCCTGTCGCCCTTTTTCATCCATCATTTTCAAACCTTGCAGATTTGGTATCAGAAAGGTTGCTATTCGATAAAGCATGTGAACAATGGCGAAGTGCTATCTGTTGACATTCCTACAGCTGTGTCACATAGACGGTTGCAATTTCAGAGAGTAGAGGGTCCTTTTTGGCTGACTTGCAGTGCTCAATTAATCTCACGGAAGAACCAGTGAGGCACTTGGAGTCAGTTTCCAAGTCATCAGTTTCCTCCTTGAAGGGTTTAAGGAACGATACGACCAACTTCAGTGTGTTGGTGCTGATGTGTCTGATCTTGTCATAAATATTGCTCTCAGCCAGAACAGATACGATGTCTTCAGAATGTTCCAAAACAGAATTCAGTCAAATTCCACCGTGTCTCAAAAGATTGTTCCAGTGACTTTTGCAGCTTGCCCTGCTGTCCTGAATGTTTGAAATATGTAACCAACTTTTTAACATCAGTAAGAAGCTCAGCGATCTCTGATGACATTTCCATGTCCATGTTTCCACAGCAGCAGCAAACGCACTGGACAGGGTCATGTTTAGTATGTGTGCTGTGCAGTCTCGTGTATCCTCGTAAGGCACTGATCATGTTGGCTCCATGATCTGTGACACGATCTTACTGCCCATTTCTGTCGCATCAATGCCAAATACTCTGAGATTCTGCTGCAGGAGCCTTTGAATGTTTCCACCCGTCTTTGAGGTGCTTGGGTCGAAAGGGGCAGCAAAAAGCACTCTTGAATGACATTTTGCGATATGTTTCTGTTCATATCTCTGCGGTAATTGCGCATCCAAACTTGGATATTATTGCAGTGATTTCTTCAACAACATTTTTACGTAGACTCTTAGCCCTCGTTTTTGGGTCTCTTGATACTGTTACTACATACTTGATACTATGTCTGATCCTTACCTTTCTTTGCTCAATTACAAAACCTCTCCACTAGAGTGTGGTATGACCCCAGCTGAAATGCTTATGATTCGGAAATTTCTTACTACACTGCCATCTTGCTCAAAACAGAAAGGAAATGTGAAAATGAAGCAGAAATTTAAGCAACTGAAAGAAAAACAAAAGTTCTGCATGACATTGGGGATGGATGACATCGTCAAAATCAAAATTTACAGGAGCAAAACAGCTACAGTTAGGCAAAAAGTAGTTCCAAGAACTTATACTGCGAAAAAAATTATGCACAAATTCTCAGATGAAATGATCTGGCATGATCTGCTGAGATGAAGTCTGAAGAAGAAAGTGTGAAAGACCTGAATCAAAGCAATGCTGAGTCTGGTTCAACTGCATTGTTCACATGACTGTAAAATAAAGTGCTACTGCTCTTATAATGTTTGGGAAAATGTTCTTAGAACAACATTCTTAATAAATGACAACTTGCTACAAATTAAGTTTGATGATCAAACAGTCAAGTAATAACTCATTATTAAAGACCAGGTAACTTTGAACAAGGTTCTATTAACATTACAGGGAAATCGTTTTTTTTTATCAAGCTTGAGAAAACCTAGCCAGAATGTTAGCCAAAGTTCTGAGAACGTTCTCTGTTAGCTGGAACTAGTGAGGATGCTCTAATAGAGTGCAGATGTGATGTGTAAGCAATGGCTCCTAAGCACCAGCATAACAAGATGTACAGTTAGAGATTTACAAGATTACTTGCATAGAAGTCAAAGAAAAAAGTATTTTTTATTAGAACGTACCAAAACTATTTTCATTTGAAAATTAGATTATTTCTTTCATCTCTATTATCTCTCATCTCATCTGTAATAGAAAAATAGTTTTGATATGTTTTATACTGAAGTTATGAGGGGGGAAAAAACAACAAACAAAAACACAAACACAACAAAACCACCCCCACCCCTGCAATATTGCTATCGCCCACAGTTTGGGAAGCCCCATCTTACTGTTATGCTAATGCTGGTTTACCTGGTTTTACTCTGTGTTTCTCTGCTGTCTTCAAGCATTTTTGTTGATCTGTGAGGAGAAAGAAAGGAGAAATATAGAAGGTTAGAACTAAATAGAAGTTAAAGATAAATATTTAGTGATAAATTTCTTTATAGCACTACAAAGGGGTCAATAAGTTTTGAACTTCAGCCCTCTTTAACTGGTACAGTATCTGTAAAATGACTCTCATCTCTGAAACAGGCTAAACCTTTAAGTGGAGTGACAGTCATTCTTGGCTGACAAATCAGAGGATGTGTGTTATGTATGCAAGTCCTGCATGTACACGTTGTTCAGTGACTGTTTGCATTGTAATTAGTGTAATGTCAGCTTCGGCTTCCAGCTGTATTTACCTCTAAATTTGTCCACTAACTGCTCAGCCAAATGGTTTTCATTCATCTTTCTCAGGATGTCCAGTGTGATCTTAACAGCTCCTTCTGGTCCACAACGTGCCACCATTTGATCCACCGTGTCAGTGACGTTGGGCTTCTCCAGAGCAGCAGTTGAAGCAAGACCATCATTCTGTAAGTGCCATCTAAACTTCTTCAGTTTTTCACAGCTTAGATCCTCCAGTGTCTCCTGAAGCTGGTCTGGAGCAGATGTCATCATCTGTCACTGACTCACTTCTTCTGGACAAAAAAAAGAAAAAAGATTTGACCTGTCATTTTACCCCACCAACACTGAAAACAGCAGTTCTACAAACATGAAGATGGCCTCTAGAAGGTGGATTGGTTTTTAGCAGTGTTCACCCCCATTGTAATTTATGCTACACGGCTAACCTGGGGTGCGTTTCCTATACAACGTTTTAACTCGCTGCTTCACTATCATAGTGCGATGCATCGTTGAAGAATTCAACTAGCTAGTCACGACTGTTTCCAGAAACTATTGTCGCAAATTAGTCGTTCAAACACGTTAGTTAATGATGTCACGCAGATGGTGGAGTAATAACTACTGTTAATAAAACTGTTTGAGATCTAATTAATGCAAGATGTTTTGCTATAAATTACGAACATGGCATCTGAGGACTATTTATAATTTTTCTTAGTTATTTTGCTTTATTTCCAGATTCAATCAAAGGCTCGTTTTTAGTACTAGAGCTCATTCACACATGTGCACTTTCCAAGAACGACGTTTTGAATCACTTGACAAACTAAAAGACGTAATCAACATTTGTATGTATTCTAAATAAAAGACACAGATTGTACTGAATGTCAGCTTGCTAATTTGGCTCAACATAAGGATTTATTGAGTCCACATGCCATGAACGAGAAAAAGAAACTCTGTTTCTAACCACAGGTCGAGAGCTGTCATTCCAAACACAACTTTGCGATGCTGTTTGTGAATGTTCGTTGAAACGATGGTTTTGTGAAACACCGACTTGTTAAACTATGCGGATATCATT
>NW_028295982.1:0-17500 GCF_964197995.2 Scardinius erythrophthalmus
TTTAAACAAAAAAAAACAAAAAACAAGCTGCACCCTTTTTTTTACATTTCATCTTTCATTCCGAAATAGAATAATGAATGGACGAAAAAGTACACGGACCCAACATGTAGGCTATTAGCCTTTTTACCCGTTATCAGTCTAAATTAATCTCGTTTTTAATTTAACTTAATTTCGTTTTTCTTTATTTAAATTTCGTTTTTCTTTATTTAAATTTCGTTTTTTTCTTTAATTTTCGTTTTTTCTTTCTTTAATTAAATGTCATTTTTCTTTATTTAAATTTCATTTGTTCTTTTTTTTTCGTTATTCTTTATTTAAATCTACCCTTTACTGTGTCAGTAATTTATTAGTCAGAAAAATATTAGACTACCTTAAAAGTATTGCTTAAGTTAACAGGCCCGTGCGTTTACATCTCCACAATAAACAGTGACAATTACTTCGTCTAGACCATTTACTGGTAAATAACAGTTGTAAATATATTGCGAATATATAATAAACTTGAACAGTTGTCAAAACAAACGTTTGCTGATACTTTACCTCACAGAGTTATTCGGCTATCCAATGCTGAGCTTCCAGAGACGCTTAGACCGCGAGATGCCTCCACAGGGCGGGAGATACGCGGCGTGATGCGACGATATGCTCACCAATTTTTGTGAAGTTTTGAGTTTTCATTTAGGATTTATAGGCTTTTTAGTGTATTTTGCCACGCCCATTTTATAAATGACCCTATTATAGCCATCCAAATGCAAAAGTTAAACTTTTTTTTGATAATTATTGATCTAGAGAGTCCAGAGAATTGTCCTAGACTGGTTTGGTTCCGATCGGGCAAAAATCCTAGGACTAGTTCGCAAAAGTAGGTTTTTAACATGTTTGCGAATATTAAATGAACGGTTTGATTGACAGCAATGGTTCTTGAGGCAAAGTTGTTCAGTATGAGGAGATCTATCAACTGATATGCATATTTTTTGGATGTATGCAACACCACGTGATCACAGAGACGGAAAAACTCGTTAGCGCCAACTAGTGGCCGATTTCTTTCAAAATTCTTACAGACCTCTTGGGCCATGAGTCGAACATGCCCATCCAGTTTCGTTCCGATCAGCCTCCGTTAACCTTGTCTAATAGGTGCTCAAACTTCATTGGCCGATGGCGGCCATGTTTTTTGAGATACGTCCATGTCCTCATAGGCATACATGGCACCTTGGACCAAGACACAGCATACCAATTTTCAAGTCAATCGGACAAATGGTCAGGTGTTTATAGCCCTTTTCATGTTTTTTTTCAAGTTATAGCGCCACCTAGTGTTCAATCGTTGCGTTTTTTTTACTGTGACCTCAAATTGAACTATTACACATGTGTACCGAGTTTGGTGAAGATACCTAGTTTACTTCTCGAGTTATAGCCGTTTTAGTCAAATAGGCTCCTCCCACAACTAACATTTTGGCGCCCCTTAGCAACCGTGAATCAAATTTAAACATTTTTTCGATAATTATTGATATTCAGACTCCAGAGAACATTTCTGCACTGGTTTGGTTCCGATCGGACGAAAAACCTAGGACTAGTTTGCAAAAGTAGGTTTTTGACAAAATTCAAAATGGCGGAAAATTTTCCTAGGCGGAAATGAAATCGGAGATATACGTTTTGACCGTCTTGAGCCAAGGATTACAGTGATATAAGACACTTGATTCTATGACAAACCGTCTAGGAGTTATTAGCGATTTCATACTTTTGCTTGCTATAGCGCCACCTATTGGCCAATCGGGGTCATACTTTGTCAACCTTTCCTCGATTTTGTACTACCATCTGGCAAAGTTTCAAGTCTCCAGCACTTACGGTTTGGGCTGCACGATGCGTTTTACGGCAGAATAATAATAATAATGGCTGGGCCAAGGAGAATGACAACATAAGAAGCGCCATTTTTTAACACAGTTGAAATATAATACTACGGTTTCTGTATCATGAAATGTAGTTTTAAGAGTTTTTCAGGCGAGAATGTAGTTATTTAAAGCTCAAATCTGTGGTTTATTTAAAGATTTATGAAAATTTTATCCAGTTGTGAGATCCAGCGATGATGACCGGGCGCACGGCGCATGTACCCTGCCTGGAACAGCTTTTCCTCGGCTAGTCGTTCGCCGCTGACCCTGGGGTCTCTGTAGTGGTTAAACATGAGATATAATTCGTCTTGTCTATATCCAACGGGCGATTTTTGGTTTTGTGAAACTATAATTTGTTCCCTGGCCAAACGTTTTTGCTGAGGGGAAGTTTCATAACTTTATAAACTATTTAACTTTACTGTTGTATTGTTAGACTAGATCGAGCGCTGACTTTGTGTGTTTGACTGAATTGTTTGCTTTATTTGTATAGCTTCTTATACCTTTTACTTATACTTTTATAATGGCTAATATTGATACAACTGAAATTTAACAAAAAGAGACTGGGTTGAGTTTTGTCATTTTAAATTTTAACACAACGAAGATGATCTATATGTTGTTTACTGCAAAATCTGTTGTTTAGTACAAATGCACATATTGCCTGGACCATATTCAAAATGTTTAATATTTAGGGGTTCAAGCACGAAGTGCTGAAACCCTATTGTAATTGTACTGATTTTTATTAGGGGTTCAAGCACGAAGTGCTGAAACCCTTTTGTAATTGTCCTGATTTTTAGGGGTTCAAGCACGAAGTGCTGAAACCCTATTGTAATTGTGCTGATTTTTAGGGGTTCAAGCACGAAGTGCTGAAACCCTATTGTAATTGTCCTGATTTTTAGGGGTTCAAGCACGAAGTGCTGAAACCCTATTGTAATTGTACTGATTTTTATTATTATTATTATTATTATTATTAGGGGTTCAAGCACGAAGTGCTGAAACCCTATTGTAATTGTGCTGATTTTTATTAGGGGTTCAAGCACGAAGTGCTGAAACCCTATTGTAATTGTACTGATTTTTAGGGGTTCAAGCATGAAATGCTGAAACCCTATTGTAATTGTGCTGATTTTTATTATTATTATTATTATTCTGCCGTAAAACGCATCGTGCAGCCTAAACCGTAAGTGCTAGAGACTTGAAACTTGGCCAGAAGGTAGTACAAAAATCGAGGAGAGGTTCAGAGAATATGAGCTAGATTGGCCAATAGGTGGCGCTACAGTGCAAAAAACAAAAAAATGGCATATTTTTGCTTAAATCTCATCAACCCTTTGTCACAGACTCAAGTGTCTTATATCTTTGGAATCCTTGGGTCAAGCCGAACAAAAAAGGCCTCAAGGATTTCATTTCCGGTATGCAAATTTTCCCGCCATTTTGGATTATGTCCAAAACCTACTTTTGCGAACTAGTCCCTGGTTTTTCGCCCGATCGGAACCAAACCAGTGCAGAAATATTCACAGGAGTCTGAAGATCAATAATTATCGAAAAAAATGTAAAATTTCGATCCACGGTTGCTAAGGGGTATCAAAACGTTCGCAGGAGGCGGAGCTAATTATACGAAAATGGCTATAACTCGTGAACGAAATGAGATATTTTCACCAAACTCGGTACACATATGTAAGAGCTCAAGTTGAGGTCACAGTAAAAAAATCGCGGTGATTGGCCTCATGGTGGCGCTATAATATGAAAAAAACATAAAACAGGCTATAACCACCTGACCGTTAGTCCGATTGACTTGAAAATTGGTATGCAGTGTCTTGGTCCAAGGTGCCATGTACGTGTATGAGGACATTGGCGTATCTAAAAAAACATGGCCGCCATCGGCCAATGAATTTTGAGCACCTATTAGACAAGGTTAACGGAGGCCGATCGGAACGAAACTCAATGGGCATGTTCGGCTCATGGCCCTAGAGGTCTGTAAGAATTTTGAAAGAAATCGGCCACTAGTTGGCGCTAATGAGTTTTATGGCTCTGTAATCACGTGGTGTTACACTTATCATCACAAAATGCATATCATTTGATAGATCTGCTTATCCTGAACAACTTTGCCTCTAGAACCATTGCTGTCAATCAAACAGTTTATTAATTATTCACGAATATGTTAAAAACCTACTTTTGCAAACTAGTCCCTGGTTTTTTGCCCGATCGGAACCAAACGAGTCTAGGACAATTCTCTGGACTCTCTAGATCAATAATTATCAAAAAAAAGTTGAACTTTTGCATTTGGATGGCTGTAATAGGGTCATTTATAAAATGGGCGTGTCAAAATACATTAAAAAGCCTATAAATCCTAAATAAAAACTCAGAACTTCACAAAAATTGGTCAGCATATGTGACATAACATCATTAACAAGCATGAAAAATTCTATGGAGATCGGACGATAGGTGGCGCTATAACTGTTAAAAAGCTTTAAAATCATATATTTCCTATGGTAAACTGCCTGTATTGGCTGTAAATGGTCTTTTCCATCTCTGATCATATAATTTTCATATCATAATGTTCAAAACTAGTGCAATACAATTCTCTGGACTCACTAGATCAATAATTGTCAGAAAAAGTTGAACTACTTCATTTGGATAGCTATAATAGGTTCACTTCAAAATCTGGCCTTTACCAAGTGTCCCCGAAAGCCTATATCTCTTTAATCAATGCTCAGACCTTCTTAAAAACAAGTCAGAACGTGTGAAATATCACCCTGAACAAGCATGAAAATTTTCAGACAGATCGGACAAAATTTGCCTCTATAACAGTTAAAAAGGTGAAAATGATATGAATTAATGGCATGTTAAGCCAATAAGTGGTATTTTACTGCCCCCTGCTGTTTAAAATAGTCATTTTCTCATATTGGTATTGGTATCAGCCATGGTAAATCATGATAAATGATGGTGTGTGTGTGTGTGTGTGTGTGTGTGTGTGTGTGTGTGTGTGTGTGTGTGTGTGTGTGTGTGTGTGTGTGTGGTACAAATATAACAAAGGTTTTATTTTCCAACATGAAAACAAACATAACAGAGTGCTAGTGCACAAACAATAACCGACAATGATAATGGATGAGAGGGGAACTTAAATACACAGATCAAGACAAGGACAACAGGTGACGGTTATGATGATGAGGAGCAGGTGATGATGAGGAGGGTGATGAGGAGCAGGTGCAGGTGATGACGACAGATGGTGAATGTGATGAAGACAGAAGGTGAATGTGATGAAGGTGAATGTGACACCAATATCACTGAAACATTTGTATGTGTGTGTGTGTGTGTGTGTGTGTGTGTGTGTGTGTGTGTGTGTAGCATTATTGTGTGTAGCATATGTAGCAAGTATGCATTATTGAGTTAACATGGAAACACTGGTTTGCTTTAGTGCAGAAAACTGGTCAAAATCATGAGGTTTAAAGTGAAAGTGAGCCAATAAGTGGTCTTCTACTGCCCTCTGCTGGCCATTCTACTTATTAATTACATTTTTCCACATGTGCTTGCATTTATACTTGAATACACACTAAAAATCACTTATATAGCAATAACTATTATAACACAATCATATTTTGTCAGTGTTAATCACTTTATTTGCACTGACACTTCAAATAATTGCTAGTAATGTGGTAAATCATGGTAAATCATGGTTAACTATGCTGTGTGTGTGTGTGTGTGTGTGTGTGTGTGTGTAAGCATGCATTGAGTTAACATGGATAAACTGGTTTGCTTTAGTGCAGAAAACTGGTTTAAAGTGAAAGTGAGCCAATAAGTGGTCTTCTACTGCCCTCTGCTGGCCATTCTACTTATTAATGAAATATTTCAACATGTGCTTGCATTCATACTTGAATACACACTAAAAAAATCACTTGTATAGCAATAACTATTATAACACAATCATATTTTGTCAGTGTTAATCACTTTATTTGCACTGACACTTCAAATAATTGCTAGTAATGTGATAAATCAGGCTAGAAACATGGTAAATCAAAGTAAATAATACTAGATTGTCGTTTATCTCCTGGTAAATAATACTAGAACGTGGTATATCATGGTAAATCATGGTTAACTATGCTGTGTGTGTGTGTGTGTGTGTGTGTGTGTGTGTGTGTGTGTGTGTGTGTGTGTGTGTGTGTGTGTGTGTGTGTAAGCATGCATTGAGTTAACATGGAAAAACTGGTTTGCTTTAGTGCAGAAAACTGGTTTAAAGTGAAAGTGAGCCAATAAGTGGTCTTCTAGTGCCCTCTGCTGGCCATTCTACTTAATAATGAAATATTTTACATGTGCTTTTGCATTCATACTTGGACACACACTAAAAATCACGTATATAACTAACTATTATAACACAATAATATTTTGTCAGTGTTCATCACCTCATTTGCACTGACACTTCACATAATTGCTAGTAATGTGGTTAATCATGCTAGAAACATTGTAAATCATAGTAAATAATACTGAAATGAGGTGTATCAAGGTAAATCATGCTAGAATCCTAATAAATCATTCTGGAACATGGCATATGATAGTAAATCATGCTAGAATCATATTAAATAATTCTAGAATGTGGCAAATCGTTGTGGGAGGAGCCTATTTTACTCAAATGGCTATAACTCAAGAAGTAAATGAGATATCTTCACCAAACTCAGTACACATGTGTATGGGTTCAATTTGAGGTCACAGTAAACAATTTTATGGAGATCGGACCATAGGTGGCGCTATAACTGTTAAAAAGCTTTAAAACCATATATATCCCATGGCAAATTGCCTGTATTGGCTGTAAATGGTCTTTTCCATCTATTATGTCAGTGGTTACATGCTTGCTAAATAAATCTTAATAACTTTTGATGCTTTTGTGCTTAAATGCCTTAAAGGCCTTAACTGCTTGAACCCCGATAAATGCTGCTTGCAGCTTTAATTATTATTATTATTATTATTATTATTCTGCCGTAAAACGCATCGTGCAGCCCAAACCGTAAGGGCTAGAGCTTTGAAACTTTGCCATATGGTAGTACAAAAATCGAGGAGAGGTTATCAAATTATGACCCCGATTGGCCCATAGGTGGCGCTATAGCAACCAAAAGCGCGAAACTGCTCATAACTCCTAGACCGTAAGTCATAGACTCAAGTGTCTTATATCATTGGAAAGCTGGACGCCTGACGAACAAAACGTATATCTCCGATTTTATTTCCGCCATGATAGATTTTCCGCCATTTTGAATTTTGTCGAAAATCTACTTTTGCGAACTAGTCCCTGGTTTTTTGCCCGATCGGAACCAAACCAGTGCAGAATTGTTCTCTGGAGTCTGAATATCAATAATTATCAAAAAAAAGTTGAAATTTCGATTCACGGTCGCTAGGGGGTGCAAAATTAACGTTGTGGGAGGAGCCTATTTTACTAAAATGGCTATAACTCCAGAAGTAAAAGAGGTATTTTAACCAAACCTGGTACACATGTGTAAGACGTCAATATGAGGTCACGGTAAAAAAATCGCGGCGATTGGTCACATGGTGGCGCTATAACATGAAAAAAACATAAAACAGGCTATAACCACCTGACCGTTAGTCCGATTGACTTGAAAATTGGTATGCAGTGTCTTGGTCCAAGGTGCCATGTATGTCTATGAGGACATTGGTGTATCTCAAAAAACATGGCCGCCATCGGCCAATGAAGTTTGAGCACCTATTAGACAAGGTTAACGGAGGCCTATCGGAACGAAACTCGGTGGGCATGTTCGACTCATGGCCCTAGAGGTCTGTAAGAATTTTAAAAGAAATCGGCCACTAGTTGGCGCTAACGAGTTTTATGGCTCTGTAATCACGTGGTGTTACACTTATTGTCACAAAATGCATACCATTTGATAGATCTCCTCTTGTTGAACAACTTTGCCTCAAGAACCATTGCTGTCAATCAAACCGTTCATTAAATATTCGTAATTATGTTAAAAACCTACTTTTGCGAACTAGTCCTAGGTTTTTCGCCCGATCAGAACCAAACGAGTCTAGGACAATTCTATGGACTCTCAAGATCAATAATTATCAAAAAAAAGTTGAACTTTTGCATTTTTCGCATGGGTATATTGGGTCATAAAGAAAATGGGCGTGGCAAAATGCACTCAAAAGCCTATAAATCCTAAACAAAAACTCAGAACTTCACGAAAATTGGTGAGCTTATGTGCCATAACATCATTAACAAGCATGCAAAATTTCATGGAGATCGGACTATAGATGGTGCTATAACTGTTAAAAAGCTTTAAAAAACACATATTTCCTATGGTAAATTGCCTGTATTGGCTGTAAATGGACTTTTCCATCTATTATTTCAGTGGTTAAAAGCTTTCTAAATAAATCTTAATGTCTTAAATGCTTATGTGCCTAAAGGCCTTAAATGCTTGAACCCCGATAAATGCTGCTTGCAGCTTTAATTATTATTATTATTATTATTATTCTGCCGTAAAACGCATCGTGCAGCCCAAACCGTAAGGGCTAGAGCTTTGAAACTTTGCCAGATGGTAGTACAAAAATCGAGGAGAGGTTATCAAATTATGACCTCGATTGGCCCATAGGTGGCGCTATAACAACCAAAAGCGCGAAAGTGGTCATAACTCCTGGACCGTATGTCGTAGACACAAGTGTCTTATATCATTGGAAAGCTGGTCGTCTGACGAACAAAACGTATATCTCCGATTTCATTTCCGTCATGATAGATTTTCCGCCATTTTGAATTTTGTCGAAAACCTACTTTTGCGAACTAGTCCCTGGTTTTTTGCTCGATCGGAACCAAACCAGTGCAGAATTGTTCTCTGGAGACTGAAGATCAATAATTATCGAAAAAAAGTTGAAATTTCGATTCAGGGTCGCTAGGGGGCGCAAAATTAACGTTGTGGGCGGAGCCTATTTTACTAAAATGGCTATAACTCCAGAAGTAAATGAGGTATTTTCACCAAACTTGGTACACGTATGTAAGAGGTCAATCTGAGGACACGGTAAAAAAATCGTGGCGATTGGCCACATGGTGGCGCTATAACATGAAAAAAACATAAAACAGGCTATAACCACCTGACCGTTAGTCCGATTGACTTGAAAATTGGTATGCAGTGTCTTGGTCCAAGGTGCCATGTATGTCTATGAGGACATTGGTGTATCTCAAAAAACATGGCCGCCATTGGCCAATGAAGTTGAGCACCTATTAGACAAGGTTAACGGAGGCCGATCGGAACGAAACTCGGTGGGCATGTTCGACTCATGGCCCTAGAGGTCTGTAAGAATTTTGAAAGAAATCGGCCACTAGTTGGCGCTAACGAGTTTTATGGCTCTGTAATCACGTGGTGTTAGATATATTGTCACAAAATGCATATCATTTGATAGATCTGCTCATGCTGAACAACTTTGCCTCTAGAACCATTGCTGTCAATCAAACCGTTCATTAAATATTCATGAATATGTTAAAAACCTACTTTTGCGAACTAGTCCCTGGTTTTTCGCCCGATCGGAACCAGACCAGTCTAGGACAATTCTATGGACTCTCTAGATCAATAATTATCAAAAAAAAGTTGAACTTTTGTATTTGTATGGCTGTAATAGGGTCATTTATAAAATGGGTGTGGCAAAATACACTCAAAAGCCTATAAATCCTAAATGAAAACTCAGAACTTCACAAAAATTGGTGAGCATATGTGTCATAACATCACAAACAAGCTTGCAAAATTTTATGGAGATTGGACAATAGTTGGCGCTATAACTGTTAAAAAGCTTTAAAACCATATATTTCCTATGGTAAACTGCCTGTATTGGCTGTAAATGGTCTTTTCCATGTCTGATCATATAATTTTCATATCATAATGTTCAAAACTAGTGCAATACAATTCTCTGGACTCACTAGATCAATAATTGTCAGAAAAAGTTGAACTACTTCATTTGGATAGCTATAATAGGTTCACTTCAAAATCTGGCCTTTACCAAGTGTCCCCGAAAGCCTATATCTCTTTAATCAATGCTCAGACCTTCTTAAAAACAAGTCAGAACGTGTGAAATATCACCCTGAACAAGCATGAAAATTTTCAGACAGATCGGACAAAATTTGCCTCTATAACAGTTAAAAAGGTGAAAATGATATGATTTAATGGCATGTTAAGCCAATAAGTGGTATTTTACTGCCCCCTGCTGTTTAAAATAGTCATTTTCTCATATTGGTATTGGTATCAGCCATGGTAAATCATGATAAATGATGGTGTGTGTGTGTGTGTGTGTGTGTGTGTGTGTGTGTGTGTGTGTGTGTGTGTGTGTGTGTGTGTGTGTGTGTGTGTGTGTGTGTGTGTGTGTGTGTGTGTGTGGTACAAATATAACAAAGGTTTTATTTTCCAACATGAAAACAAACATAACAGAGTGCTAGTGCACAAACAATAACCGACAATGATAATGGATGAGAGGGGAACTTAAATACACAGATCAAGACAAGGACAACAGGTGACGGTTATGATGATGAGGTGCAGGTGATGATGAGGAGGGTGATGAGGAGCAGGTGCAGGTGATGACGACAGATGGTGAATGTGATGAAGAGAGAAGGTGAATGTGATGAAGGTGAATGTGACACCAATATCACTGAAACATTGTGTGTGTGTGTGTGTGTGTGTGTGTGTGTGTGTGTGTGTGTGTGTGTGTGTGTGTGTGTGTGTGTGTGTGTGTGTGTGTAGCATTATTGTGTGTAGCATATGTAGCAAGTATGCATTATTGAGTTAACATGGAAACACTGGTTTGCTTTAGTGCAGAAAACTGGTCAAAATCATGAGGTTTAAAGTGAAAGTGAGCCAATAAGTGGTCTTCTACTGCCCTCTGCTGGCCCTTCTACTTATTAATTAAATTTTTCCACATGTGCTTGCATTTATACTTGAATACACACTAAAAATCACTTATATAGCAATAACTATTATAACACAATCATATTTTGTCAGTGTTAATCACTTTATTTGCACTGACACTTCAAATAATTGCTAGTAATGTGATAAATCAGGCTAGAAACATGGTAAATCAAAGTAAATAATACTAGATTGTCGTTTATCTCCTGGTAAATAATACTAGAACGTGGTATATCATGGTAAATCATGGTTAACTATGCTGTGTGTGTATGTGTGTGTGTGTGTGTGTGTGTGTGTGTGTGTGTGTGTGTGTGTGTGTGTGTGTGTGTGTGTAAGCATGCATTGAGTTAACATGGAAAAACTGGTTTGCTTTAGTGCAGAAAACTGGTTTAAAGTGAAAGTGAGCCAATAAGTGGTCTTCTAGTGCCCTCTGCTGGCCATTCAACTTAATAATGAAATATTTTACATGTGCTTTTGCATTCATACTTGGACACACACTAAAAATCACGTATATAACTAACTATTATAACACAATAATATTTTGTCAGTGTTCATCACCTCATTTGCACTGACACTTCACATAATTGCTAGTAATGTGGTTAATCATGCTAGAAACATTGTAAATCATAGTAAATAATACTGAAATGAGGTGTATCAAGGTAAATCATGCTAGAATCCTAATAAATCATTCTGGAACATGGTATATGATAGTAAATCATGCTAGAATCATATTAAATAATTCTAGAATGTGGCAAATCGTCGTGGGAGGAGCCTATTTTACTCAAATGGCTATAACTCAAGAAGTAAATGAGATATCTTCACCAAACTCAGTACACATGTGTATGGGTTCAATTTGAGGTCACAGTAAACAATTTTATGGAGATCGGACCATAGGTGGCGCTATAACTGTTAAAAAGCTTTAAAACCATATATATCCCATGGCAAATTGCCTGTATTGGCTGTAAATGGTCTTTTCCATCTATTATGTCAGTGGTTACATGCTTGCTAAATAAATCTTAATAACTTTTGATGCTTTTGTGCTTAAATGCCTTAAAGGCCTTAACTGCTTGAACCCCGATAAATGCTGCTTGCAGCTTTAATTATTATTATTATTATTATTATTATTCTGCCGTAAAACGCATCGTGCAGCCCAAACCGTAAGGGCTAGAGCTTTGAAACTTTGCCAGATGGTAGTACAAAAATCGAGGAGAGGTTATCAAATTATGACCTCGATTGGCCCATAGGTGGCGCTATAACAACCAAAAGCGCGAAAGTGGTCATAACTCCTGGACCGTATGTCGTAGACACAAGTGTCTTATATCATTGGAAAGCTGGTCGTCTGACGAACAAAACGTATATCTCCGATTTCATTTCCGTCATGATAGATTTTCCGCCATTTTGAATTTTGTCGAAAACCTACTTTTGCGAACTAGTCCCTGGTTTTTTGCTCGATCGGAACCAAACCAGTGCAGAATTGTTCTCTGGAGACTGAAGATCAATAATTATCGAAAAAAAGTTGAAATTTCGATTCAGGGTCGCTAGGGGGCGCAAAATTAACGTTGTGGGCGGAGCCTATTTTACTAAAATGGCTATAACTCCAGAAGTAAATGAGGTATTTTCAACAAACTTGGTACACATATGTAAGAGGTCAATCTGAGGACACGGTAAAAAAATCGCGGCGATTGGCCACATGGTGGCGCTATAACATGAAAAAAACATAAAACAGGCTATAACCACCTGACCGTTAGTCCGATTGACTTGAAAATTGGTATGCAGTGTCTTGGTCCAAGGTGCCATGTATGTCTATGAGGACATTGGTGTATCTCAAAAAACATGGCCGCCATTGGCCAATGAAGTTGAGCACCTATTAGACAAGGTTAACGGAGGCCGATCGGAACGAAACTCGGTGGGCATGTTCGACTCATGGCCCTAGAGGTCTGTAAGAATTTTGAAAGAAATCGGCCACTAGTTGGCGCTAACGAGTTTTATGGCTCTGTAATCACGTGGTGTTAGATATATTGTCACAAAATGCATATCATTTGATAGATCTGCTCATGCTGAACAACTTTGCCTCTAGAACCATTGCTGTCAATCAAACCGTTCATTAAATATTCATGAATATGTTAAAAACCTACTTTTGCGAACTAGTCCCTGGTTTTTTGCCCGATCGGAACCAGACCAGTCTAGGACAATTCTATGGACTCTCTAGATCAATAATTATCAAAAAAAAGTTGAACTTTTGTATTTGTATGGCTGTAATAGGGTCATTTATAAAATGGGTGTGGCAAAATACACTCAAAAGCCTATAAATCCTAAATGAAAACTCAGAACTTCACAAAAATTGGTGAGCATATGTGTCATAACATCACAAACAAGCTTGCAAAATTTTATGGAGATTGGACAATAGTTGGCGCTATAACTGTTAAAAAGCTTTAAAACCATATATTTCCTATGGTAAACTGCCTGTATTGGCTGTAAATGGTCTTTTCCATGTCTGATCATATAATTTTCATATCATAATGTTCAAAACTAGTGCAATACAATTCTCTGGACTCACTAGATCAATAATTGTCAGAAAAAGTTGAACTACTTCATTTGGATAGCTATAATAGGTTCACTTCAAAATCTGGCCTTTACCAAGTGTCCCCGAAAGCCTATATCTCTTTAATCAATGCTCAGACCTTCTTAAAAACAAGTCAGAACGTGTGAAATATCACCCTGAACAAGCATGAAAATTTTCAGACAGATCGGACAAAATTTGCCTCTATAACAGTTAAAAAGGTGAAAATGATATGATTTAATGGCATGTTAAGCCAATAAGTGGTATTTTACTGCCCCCTGCTGTTTAAAATAGTCATTTTCTCATATTGGTATTGGTATCAGCCATGGTAAATCATGATAAATGATGTGTGTGTGTGTGTGTGTGTGTGTGTGTGTGTGTGTGTGTGTGTGTGTGTGTGTGTGTGTGTGTGTGTGTGGTACAAATATAACAAAGGTTTTATTTTCCAACATGAAAACAAACATAACAGAGTGCTAGTGCACAAACAATAACCGACAATGATAATGGATGAGAGGGGAACTTAAATACACAGATCAAGACAAGGACAACAGGTGACGGTTATGATGATGAGGAGCAGGTGATGATGAGGAGGGTGATGAGGAGCAGGTGCAGGTGATGACGACAGATGGTGAATGTGATGAAGACAGAAGGTGAATGTGATGAAGGTGAATGTGACACCAATATCACTGAAACATTTGTGTGTGTGTGTGTGTGTGTGTGTGTGTGTGTGTAGCATTATTGTGTGTAGCATATGTAGCAATTATGCATTATTGAGTTAACATGGAAACACTGGTTTGCTTTAGTGCAGAAAACTGGTCAAAATCATGAGGTTTAAAGTGAAAGTGAGCCAATAAGTGGTCTTCTACTGCCCTCTGCTGGCCATTCTACTTATTAATTAAATTTTTCCACATGTGCTTGCATTTATACTTGAATACACACTAAAAATCACTTATATAGCAATAACTATTATAACACAATCATATTTTGTCAGTGTTAATCACTTTATTTGCACTGACACTTCAAATAATTGCTAGTAATGTGGTAAATCATGGTAAATCATGGTTAACTATGCTCTGTGTGTGTGTGTGTGTGTGTGTGTGTGTGTGTGTGTGTGTGTGTGTGTGTAAGCATGCATTGAGTTAACATAGATAAACTGGTTTGCTTTAGTGCAGAAAACTGGTTTAAAGTGAAAGTGAGCCAATAAGTGGTCTTCTACTGCCCTCTGCTGGCCATTCTACTTATTAATGAAATATTTCAACATGTGCTTGCATTCATACTTGAATACACACAAAAAAAATCACTTATATAGCAATAACTATTATAACACAATCATATTTTGTCAGTGTTAATCACTTTATTTGCACTGACACTTCAAATAATTGCTAGTAATGTGATAAATCAGGCTAGAAACATGGTAAATCAAAGTAAATAATACTAGATTGTCGTTTATCTCCTGGTAAATAATACTAGAACGTGGTATATCATGGTAAATCACGGTTAACTATGCTGTGTGTGTATGTGTGTGTGTGTGTGTGTGTGTGTGTGTGTGTGTGTGTGTGTGTGTGTGTGTGTGTGTGTGTGTGTGTGTGTGTGTGTGTGTGTGTGTGTGTGTGTGTGTGTGTGTGTGTGTGTGTGTGTGTGTGTGTGTGTGTGTGTAAGCATGCATTGAGTTAACATGGAAAAACTGGTTTGCTTTAGTGCAGAAAACTGGTTTAAAGTGAAAGTGAGCCAATAAGTGGTCTTCTACTGCCCTCTGCTGGCCATTCTACTTAATAATGAAATATTTTACATGTGCTTTTGCATTCATACTTGGACACACACTAAAAATCACGTATATAACTAACTATTATAACACAATAATATTTTGTCAGTGTTCATCACCTCATTTGCACTGACACTTCACATATTTGCTAGTAATGTGGTTAATCATGCTAGAAACATTGTAAATCATAGTAAATAATACTGAAATGAGGTGTATCAAGGTAAATCATGCTAGAATCCTAATAAATCATTCTGGAACATGGTATATGATAGTAAATCATGCTAGAATCATATTAAATAATTCTAGAATGTGGCAAATCGTTGTGGGAGGAGCCTATTTTACTCAAATGGCTATAACTCAAGAAGTAAATGAGATATCTTCACCAAACTCAGTACACATGTGTATGGGTTCAATTTGAGGTCACAGTAAACAATTCTATGGAGATCGGAGCATAGGTGGCGCTATAACTGTTAAAAAGCTTTAAAACCATATATATCCCATGGCAAATTGCCTGTATTGGCTGTAAATGGTCTTTTCCATCTATTATGTCAGTGGTTACATGCTTGCTAAATAAATCTTAATAACTTTTGATGCTTTTGTGCTTAAATGCCTTAAAGGCCTTAACTGCTTGAACCCCGATAAATGCTGCTTGCAGCTTTAATTATTATTATTATTATTATTATTATTATTATTCCGCCGTAAAACGCATCGTGCAGCCCAAACCGTAAGAGCTGGAACTTTGAAACTTTGACAGATGGTAGTACAAAAATCGAGGAAAGGTTCAGAGATTATGACCCCGATTGGCCCATAGGTGGCGCTATAACAACCAAAAGCGCGAAACTGCTCATAACTCCTAGACCGTATGTCGTAGACACAAGTGTCTTATATCATTGGAAAGCTGGACGCCTGACGAACAAAACGTATATCTCCGATTTCATTTCCGCCATGATAGATTTTCCGCCATTTTGAATTTTGTCAAAAATCTACTTTTGCGAACTAGTCCCTGGTTTTTTGCCCGATTGGAACCAAACTAGTGCAGAAATGTTCTCTGGAGACTGAATATCAATAATTATCGAAAAAAAGTGGAAATTTCGATTCACGGTCGCTAAGGGGCGCCAAAACGTACGTTGTGGGAGGGGCCTATTTTACTAAAATGGCTATAACTCCCGATATAAATGAGGTATCTTCACCAAACTTGGTACACATGTGTATGAGCTTACTCTGGGGTCACAGTAAAAAAATCGCGACGATTGGCCTCATGGTGGCGCTATAAAATGAAAAAAACATAAAACAGGCTATAACCACCTGACCGTTAGTCCGATTGACTTGAAAATTGGTATGCAGTGTCTTGGTCCAAGGTGCCATGTATGTCTATGAGGACATTGGCGTATCTCAAAAAACATGGCCGCCATTGGCCAACGAAGTTTGAGCACCTATTAGACAAGGTTAACGGAGGCCGATCGGAACGAAACTCAATGGGCATGTTCGGCTCATGGCCCTAAAGGTCTGTAAGAATTTTGAAAGAAATCGGCCACTAGTTGGCGCTAACGAGTTTTACGGCTCTGTAATCACGTGGTGTTACAAATATCCACACAATATGCATATCATTTGATAGATCTCCTCATCCTGAACAACTTTGCCTCAAGAACCATTGCTGTCAATCAAACTGTTCATTAATTATTCATTAATATGTTAAAAACCTACTTTTGCGAACTAGTCCTAGGTTTTTTGCCCGATCGGAACCAGACCAGTCTAGGACAATTCTCTGGACTCTCTAGATCAATAATTATCAAAAAAAAGTTGAACTTTTGCATTTGGATGGCTGTAATAGGGTAATTTATAAAATGGGCGTGTCAAAATACATTAAAAAGCCTATAAATCCTAAATAAAAACTCAGAACTTCACAAAAATTGGTCAGCATATGTGACATAACATCATTAACAAGCATGAAAAATTCTATGGAGAAAAATTCTATCGGACGATAGGTGGCGCTATAACTGTTAAAAAACTTTAAAATCATATATTTCCTATGGTAAACTGCCTGTATTGGCTGTAAATGGTCTTTTCCATCTCTGATCATATAATTTTCATATCATAATGTTCAAAACTAGTGCAATACAATTCTCTGGACTCACTAGATCAATAATTGTCAGAAAAAGTTGAACTACTTCATTTGGATAGCTATAATAGGTTCACTTCAAAATCTGGCCTTTACCAAGTGTCCCCGAAAGCCTATATCTCTTTAATCAATGCTCAGACCTTCTTAAAAACAAGTCAGAACGTGTGAAATATCACCCTGAACAAGCATGAAAATTTTCAGACAGATCGGACAAAATTTGCCTCTATAACAGTTAAAAAGGTGAAAATGATATGAATTAATGGCATGTTAAGCCAATAAGTGGTATTTTACTGCCCCCTGCTGTTTAAAATAGTCATT
>NW_028295982.1:20000-25181 GCF_964197995.2 Scardinius erythrophthalmus
TCGAAAAAAAGTTGAAATTTCGATTCATGGTTGCTAGGGGGTGCAAAATTAACGTTGTGGGAGGAGCCTATTTTACTAAAATGGCTATAACTCCAGAAGTAAAAGAGGTATTTTAACCAAACTTGGTACACATGTGTAAGAGGTCAATCTGAGGTCACAGTAAAAAAATCGCGGCGATTGGCCACATGGTGGCGCTATAACATGAAAAAAACATAAAACAGGCTATAACCACCTGACCGTTAGTCCGATTGACTTGAAAATTGGTATGCAGTGTCTTGGTCCAAGGTGCCATGTATGTCTATGAGGACATTGGCGTATCTCAAAAAACATGGCCGCCATCGGCCAATGAAGTTTGAGCACCGATTAGACAAGGTTAACGGAGGCCGATCGGAACGAAACTCGATGGGCATGTTCGTCTTATGGCCCTAGAGGTCTGTAAGAATTTTGAAAGAAATCAGCCACTAGTTGGCGCTAACGAGTTTTATGGCTCTGTAATCACGTGGTGTTACACTCATCCACACAATATGCATATCATTTGATAGATCTGCTCATGCTGAACAACTTTGCCTCAAGAACCATTGCTGTCAATCAAACCGTTCATTAAATATTCACGAATATGTCTAAAACCTACTTTTGCGAACTAGTCCTAGGTTTTTCGCCCGATCGGAACCAGACCAGTCTAGGACAATTCTCTGGACTCTCTAGATCAATAATTATCAAAAAAAGTTGAACTTTTGCATTTGGATGGCTGTAATAGGGTCATTTATAAAATGGGCGTGGCAAAATACAGTCAAAAGCCTATAAATCATAAATGAAAATGCAGAACTTCACAAAAATTGGTCAGCATATGTGACATAACATCATTAACAAGCATGCAAAATTTTATGGAGATCGGACGATAGGTGGCGCTATAACTGTTAAAAAGCTTTAAAACCATATATTTCCTATGGTAAACTGCCTGTATTGGCTGTAAATGGTCTTTTCCATCTCTGATCATATAATTTTCATATCATAATGTTCAAAACTAGTGCAATACAATTCTCTGGACTCACTAGATCAATAATTGTCAGAAAAAGTTGAACTACTTCATTTGGATAGCTATAATAGGTTCACTTCATAATGTAGCCTTTACCAAGTGTCCCCGAAAGCCTATATCTCTTTAATGAATTACTCAGACCTTCTTAAAAACAAGTCAGAACATGTGAAATATCACTCTAAACATGCATGAAAATTTTCAGACAGATCGGACAAAATTTGCCTCTATAACAGTTAAAAAGGTGAAAATGATATGAATATAATGGCATGTTAAGCCAATAAGTGATATTTTACTGCCCCCTGCTGTTTAAAATAGGAATTTTGTCATATTGTTCTATAATTTATATTTAGACTTTATAAAATCCCTATTTTAACATTTACAATTACATTTAGTCAAAATCTATCTGTTAAAGTATTAGTACTGACAGTTTGATCACATCATATAGTTCAACTGTCTGTATCTACAACATAATGTGTGTGTAGTCTTAGGTTTCTGAATAAATTCTGAATCGTCTGATTAATAGCTTACAAAGACTTTGTGAAATGTTAATTGACCATTCAAATATATTTTCATAATGACATATCCCAATAGCATTGAAAAAACAACAACAACAACATTTGTCTTTGTGTGTGTGTGTGTGTGTGTGTGTGTGTGTGTGTGTGTGTGTGTGTGTGTGTGTAAGCATGCATTAAGTTAAAATGGTAAAACTGGTTTGCTTTTGTCACAGTTGTGTTCTGTCTGAGTATTGTTGTCTCTGATCACATGTCTTCCTTTGTTCTGTTTTCCCGCCACTCCTTGGTTTCCACGGTAACTGTCATTTAGTGCATCTGTCACACCTGTTTCCTCGTTAGTCTTGTCAGCTGTGTCTTGTTTCCCTGATCAGTTCTCCCATGTATTTAAGCCCTGAGTTTTGCCTTGTTCTTTGTCAGTTCTATGCTGTAATTAGAGTGTGTTGCTGCCTGTTCCGATATCCTGAGTTTAATTCCTATTAAACCTGCATCTTGTATGTTCATCCTTGTCTCCGCGTGCCTTCCTGCAACCATTCCGTGTTTAGCTTTAGTGGAGAAAACTGGTGAAAATAATGAAATTTAAAGTGAACCTGAGCCAATAAGTGGTCTTCTAGTGCCCTCTGCTGGCCATTCTACTTATTAATGAAGTCTTTTCACAGGTGATTTTGCGTCACTCTAGACACTTATAAAATCACTTATATAACAATAACTATTATAACAAAATCATATTTTGTCAGTGTTTATCACTTCATTTGCACTGACACTTCACGTGTTGTAAATCATGGTAAATCACGCTAGAAGCATGGTAAATCATAGTAAATAAATCTAAAATGTGGTGTATCAAGGTAAATCATGCTAGAATCCTGATAAATCATTCTAGAACGTGGTATATTATGGTAAATCATGCTAGAACAGGGTAAATAATGGTAAACCATGGTAAATCATGGTAAACTATGCTAGAACAGGGTAAATCATGGTAAACCATGGTAAATCATGGTAAACCATGGTAAATCATGATAAACTATAGTAAATCATGCTACAATGTGGTATATCATGGTAAATCATGCTAGAACATGGTAAATCAAGGTAAACTAAGATAAATTCATGGTCAACTATGCTAGAACAGGGTAAATCATGGTAAATCATGGTAAATCATGCTAAAACATGGTATTTTCCATCTATGATGTCAGTGGTTACATGCTTGCTAAATAAAACTTGATGTCTTTTGATGTTTTTGTGCTTAAAGGCCTTAAAGGCCTTAACTGCTTGAACCCCGATAAATGCTGCTTGCAGCTTTAATTAGGGGTTCAAGCACGAAGTGCTGAAACCCTATTGTAATTGTGCTGATTTTTATTAGGGGTTCAAGCACGAAGTGCTGAAACCCTATTGTAATTGTGCTGATTTTTATTATTATTATTATTATTATTATTCTGCCGTAAAACGCATCGTGCAGCCCAAACCGTAAGGGCTAGAGCTTTGAAACTTTGCCATATGGTAGTACAAAAATCGAGGAGAGGTTATCAAATTATGACCCCGATTGGCCCATAGGTGGCGCTATAGCAACCAAAAGCGCGAAACTGCTCATAACTCCTAGACCGTAAGTCATAGACTCAAGTGTCTTATATCATTGGAAAGCTGGACGCCTGACGAACAAAACGTATATCTCCGATTTTATTTCCGCCATGATAGATTTTCCGCCATTTTGAATTTTGTCGAAAATCTACTTTTGCGAACTAGTCCCTGGGTTTTCGCCCGATCGGAAACAAACCAGTGCAGAATTGTTCTATGGAGTCTGAAGATCAATAATTATCGAAAAAAAGTTGAAATTTCGATTCATGGTTGCTAGGGGGTGCAAAATTAACGTTGTGGGAGGAGCCTATTTTACTAAAATGGCTATAACTCCAGAAGTAAAAGAGGTATTTTAACCAAACTTGGTACACATGTGTAAGAGGTCAATCTGAGGTCACAGTAAAAAAATCGCGGCGATTGGCCACATGGTGGCGCTATAACATGAAAAAAACATAAAACAGGCTATAACCACCTGACCGTTAGTCCGATTGACTTGAAAATTGGTATGCAGTGTCTTGGTCCAAGGTGCCATGTATGTGTATGAGGACATTGGCGTATCTCAAAAAACATGGCCGCCATCGGCCAATGAAGTTTGAGCACCGATTAGACAAGGTTAACGGAGGCCGATCGGAACGAAACTCGATGGGCATGTTCGTCTTATGGCCCTAGAGGTCTGTAAGAATTTTGAAAGAAATCAGCCACTAGTTGGCGCTAACGAGTTTTATGGCTCTGTAATCACGTGGTGTTACACTCATCCACACAATATGCATATCATTTGATAGATCTGCTCATGCTGAACAACTTTGCCTCAAGAACCATTGCTGTCAATCAAACCGTTCATTAAATATTCACGAATATGTCTAAAACCTACTTTTGCGAACTAGTCCTAGGTTTTTCGCCCGATCGGAACCAGACCAGTCTAGGACAATTCTCTGGACTCTCTAGATCAATAATTATCAAAAAAAAGTTGAACTTTTGCATTTGGATGGCTGTAATAGGGTCATTTATAAAATGGGCGTGGCAAAATACAGTCAAAAGCCTATAAATCATAAATGAAAATGCAGAACTTCACAAAAATTGGTCAGCATATGTGACATAACATCATTAACAAGCATGCAAAATTTTATGGAGATCGGACGATAGGTGGCGCTATAACTGTTAAAAAGCTTTAAAACCATATATTTCCTATGGTAAACTGCCTGTATTGGCTGTAAATGGTCTTTTCCATCTCTGATCATATAATTTTCATATCATAATGTTCAAAACTAGTGCAATACAATTCTCTGGACTCACTAGATCAATAATTGTCAGAAAAAGTTGAACTACTTCATTTGGATAGCTATAATAGGTTCACTTCATAATGTAGCCTTTACCAAGTGTCCCCGAAAGCCTATATCTCTTTAATGAATTACTCAGACCTTCTTAAAAACAAGTCAGAACATGTGAAATATCACTCTAAACATGCATGAAAATTTTCAGACAGATCGGACAAAATTTGCCTCTATAACAGTTAAAAAGGTGAAAATGATATGAATATAATGGCATGTTAAGCCAATAAGTGATATTTTACTGCCCCCTGCTGTTTAAAATAGGAATTTTGTCATATTGTTCTATAATTTATATTTAGACTTTATAAAATCCCTATTTTAACATTTACAATTACATTTAGTCAAAATCTATCTGTTAAAGTATTAGTACTGACAGTTTGATCACATCATATAGTTCAACTGTCTGTATCTACAACATAATGTGTGTGTAGTCTTAGGTTTCTGAATAAATTCTGAATCGTCTGATTAATAGCTTACAAAGACTTTGTGAAATGTTAATTGACCATTCAAATATATTTTCATAATGACATATCCCAATAGCATTGAAAAAACAACAACAACAACATTTGTCTTTGTGTGTGTGTGTGTGTGTGTGTGTGTGTGTGTGTGTGTGTGTGTGTGTGTGTGTAAGCATGCATTAAGTTAAAATGGTAAAACTGGTTTGCTTTTGTCACAGTTGTGTTCTGTCTGAGTATTGTTGTCTCTGATCACATGTCTTCCTTTGTTCTGTTTTCCCGCC
>NW_028295981.1:0-25161 GCF_964197995.2 Scardinius erythrophthalmus
AATGGATTCGAGACTCAACCCAATCTTTCTGTTGTGTGACTGTGTGGAATTGCTTTGAATTGCTGTGAATTTTATTCCACTTCCTGTCATTCCAATTCAAATTCAATTCAACGTCCAGTGGGGCGGAGTAAATTCAATTCAAATTCCAATTCATGAATTGAATGGAGGCCAATTCTGAAATTCTGAATTTTGCACAAGCCTGATAGCAACCACCCAGAACACCCTAGCAAAGTCCTAGCAACCACACAGAACACCCTAGCAACACCCTAGCAACCACTTGAACAACATGAATAAGCCATATCTCAGCACCAGAACATCGTACAGACATGTTTGTTGGCTTGTATGCAATCATGTACCACACTCTAGCAACCGAGTGGAGAGTTTTGCCACTGCAAGCACCACTTCACATTTTCTTCAGGAAATGTACATTCTAGTTATTATTATTCTTCTGAGCGCAAAAATTTACAACTCAAACTCCTCCTAGAGCTTTAACTCCACATACTCCAAACTCGGCACAGACACTCAAACTGATCTGACTCGGTGTGCTATATCTTTTCAGACTGATCGGACTTACGGTTTTCCTAAAAATGACGATCAAAACTCGAAAAAACTCATTCAAAAATTCCCATTGACTTACATTGGGAGTTCTAAAAAATTCAAACCGACGAAAATTCAAATCAAAACACCTTGAAGACTAAACCAAACTGCCGTTCTATATACTATATGAGCCATTGAGACTCATTTAAACTAATAAACTCTAAACTCATACACTTATAAACTAATTAACTTATAAATTCATGAATTCATAGACTTATGAACTCTTAAACTCATAAATTAATAAACTCTGAACTCTTAAACTCATTAAAACTTATAAACTCTAAACTCATTTAAAACTTATAAACTCTAAACTCTAAACTCAAAAACTCTTACACTTATAAAATCATCAATTTATACACTTATAAACTCTAAACTCATAAACTGAGTGTGTGTGTGTGTGTGTGTACTACTTTACACACACACACACACACACACACACACACTCTAAACTCATTTAAACTTGTAAACTCAAAACTCGTAAACTACTTTAAACTTCAAACCACTTTAAACTTCTTAAGTTTAAAGCTTCCAGCTCCCAAGCAACTCCATAGCAACCAAACGTGAGTACCCTAGCAACCGTTTTGCAAGACCTATATCTCTGTATCAGAACATCGTATAGAGATGAGGTTTGGCTCTTTTGACTCATGCTAGCAAACAGCACTTCCAACATGCTACACATGCTAGCAGTGAATAGCTACATGTTAATAGCGATTAGTTAAGTGCTATATCATGCCAAGATCATGCTAAGAACTCTATAAAGACTCCATAGTAACCATCTGTGACAACTACCAACCACCTAGTAACACCATAGCAACCACCCAGAACACCCTAGCAACCACCTAGCAACACCCTAGCAACCACCCAGAATACCCTAGCAACAACATAGCAACCACCAAAACACCCTAGCAACCACCTAGCAACATCATAGCAACCACCCAGAACACCCTAGCAACCGCCTAGCAACACCATAGCAACCACCAAAACACCCTAGCAACCGCCTAGCAACCACCCAGAACAACCTAGCAACCGCCTAGCAACACCCTAGCAACCACCCAGAATACCCTAGCAACCGCCTAGCAACACCATAGCAACCACCAAAACACCCTAGCAACCGCCTAGCAACATCATAGCAACCACCCAGAACACCCTAGCAACCGCCTAGCAACACCATAGCAACCATCAAAACACCCTAGCAACCGCCTAGCAACCACCCAGAACACCCTAGCAACCGCCTAGCAACCATCCAAAACACCCTAGCAACCGCCTAGCAACCACCCAGAACACCCTAGCAACCGCCTAGCAACACCATAGCAACCACCCAGAACACCCTAGCAACCGCCTAGCAACCACCCAAAACTCAAACTCTGAGTGTGTGTGTCTGAGTGAGTGTGAGTGAGTTAGTGTGTTTGAGTGTGTGTTTTAGTGAGCGTGTCTGTGTGTGTGTGTGTGTGTGAGAAAGTGTGTGTGTGTGTGTGTGTGTGTGTGTGTGTGTGAGAGAGAGAGAGAGCGTGTGTGTGTGTGTAAACTCAAATACTTGTACATACTCATTTAAACTTATAAACTCTTAACTCAAAAACTTGTACACTTATAAACTCTGAGTGTGTGTGTGTGTGTGTGTGTGTGTGTGTGTGTGACAGAGAGTGTGTCTATGTGCGTGAGTGTGTGTGTGTGTGTGTGTGTGTGTTAATGAGCTTGTCTGTGTGTGTGTGAGTGAGTTAGTGAGTGTGTGTGTGAGAGAGATAGTGTGTGTGTGTGAGAGAGAGTGAGAGTCTGTGTGTGCATGCTTGTGTGTGTGTATGTCGAAAATTTAAATCTAAACACCTTGAAGACTAAACCAAACTGCCGTTCTATATACTATATGAGCCATTGAGACTCATTTAAACTAATAAACTCTAAACTCATACACTTATAATTAGAATAAGTGTATGAGATTAACTAATTAACTTATAAACTCATGAATTCATAGACTTATAAACTATTAAACTCATAAATTAATAAACTCTGAACTCTTAAACTCATTTAAACTTATAAACTCTAAACTCATTTAAACTTGTAAACTCAAAACTCAAAAACTCATACACTTATACACTTATAAACTCTAAACTCAAACTCTTAAGTGTGCGTGTGTGTGTGTCTGAGTGTGTGTGTGTCTGAGTGAGTGTGTGAGCGAGTTTGTGTGTGTGCGTATGTGTGTGTGTGTTTATCTATCTATTAACTTATTTATCTACCTGCCATAAACTTCAAACTACTGTAAACTACTTTAAACTTCAAACCACTTTAAACTTCTTACGTTTAAAGCTCCCAGTTCCCAAGCAACTCCATAGCAACCAAACTTGAGTACCCTAGAAACGGTTTTGCAGGACCTATATCTCTGTATCAGAACATCGTATAGAGATGAGGTTTGGCTCTTTTGACTCATGCTAGCAAACAGCACTTCCAACATGTTACACATGCTAGCAGTGAATAGCTACATGCTAATAGCGATTAGTTAAGTGCTAAATCATACCAAGATCATGCAAACAACTATATCAAAACTACATAGTAACCATCTGTGACAACTACCAACCACCTAGCAACACCCTATTAACCACCTAGCAACACCATAGTAACCACCCAGAAAACCCTAGCAACCGCCTAGCAACCACCCAGAATACCTTAGCAACACCATAGCAACCACCCATAACACCCTAGCAACTGCCTAACAACACCCTAGCAACCGCCTAGCAACCACCCAGAACACCCTAGCAACCACCTAGCAACACCCTAGCAACACCCTAGCAACCACCCAGAACACCCTAGCAACCGCCTAGCAACCACCCAGAACACCCTAGTAACCACCTAGCAACACCATAGCAACCACCCAGAACACCCTAGCAACTGCCTAGCAACCACCCAGAATACCCTAGCAACCGCCTAGCAACCACCCAGAATACCCTAGCAACCGCCTAGCAACCACCCAGAATACCTTAGCAACCGCCTAGCAACACCATAGCAACCACCCAGAACACCCTAGCAACCACCTAACAACACCCTAGCAACCGCCTAGCAACCAACCAGAACACCCTAGCAACCGCCTAGCAACACCATAGCAACCACCCAGAACACCCTAGCAACCGCCTAGCAACCACCCAGAATACCTTAGCAACCGCCTAGCAACACCATAGCAACCACCCAGAACACCATAGCAACCGCCTAACAACACCCTAGCAACCAACCAGAACACCCTAGCAACCGCCTAGCAACACCATGCAACCACCCAGAACACCCTAGCAACCGCCTAGCAACCACCCAGAATACCCAAGCAACCGCCTAGCAACCACCCAGAACACCCTAGCAACCGCCTAGCAAAAAACATTCTGGTCCAAACTTTCTCAAGCCAACTTAAAGTTTGTCTCGACGAACTTTTGCATCTAGTTATTATTATTATTCTGACCGTAAAAATTTACAACTCAAACTCCTCCTAGAGCTTTAACTCTACATACTCCAAACTCGGCTCAGACACTCAAACTGATCTGACTCGCGTTGCTATATCTTTTCAGACTGATCGGACTTACGGTTTTCCTAAAAATGACGATCAAAACTCGAAAAAACTCATTCAAAAACTCCATTGACTTACAATGGGAGTTCTAAAAAATTCAAACCGACGAAAATTCAAATCAAAATACCTTGAAGACTAAACCAAACTGCCGTTCTATATACTATATGAGCCATTGAGACTCATTTAAACTACCGTATTTTCCGCACTATAAGGCGCACCAGATTATAAGGCGCACCTTCAATGAATGGCCTATTTTAGAACTGTTTTCATATATAGGGCGCACCGGATTATAAGGCGCATAGAATAGAAGATACTGCAGTCAAACGTTTGACTGGGTTTGCGTTATGCAGTGATCACCAACCTTTTCAAGCCTAAGATCACATCCAAAGTCCAAATGTAAACCAAGATACCTTGTTTATACTCGACGCGTCCGCATGAGCGCGAAGTTAATAAAAAAAATAATATCCGTCTGCTCGGGCAGATCCGGCTTAACAGCGCGCGCGCCTCTGAATCCGAAGATGCATGACTTTGAGCCGAATCTGCCCGAGCAGACGGATATTAGTAGTACATCTCATCACACCGGCACCCAGTTTGCGCGTCTAAATCAGTTGTATGGTCTGGTGTTCAGTCTAAAACAAAACAGTTGCGTCAAGTATAAATGCCTCGTCTGTTTGGGGAGTTGCGCGCGCAGTCAGCGGAGGCTCGCGCTCCGGTGTCAGGCGAAAGTATAAACAACGTTTAAGTCAGCGGTTGTTTAACAGACGTTAACATAAGGCGCCAGATCCATATATAAGGCGCTCCGAATTATAAGGCGCACTGTCGTTTTTTGAAAAAAATAAAGGCTTTTAAGTGCGCCTTATAGTGCGGAAAATACGGTAATGAACTCTAAACTCAAAACGTGTGTGTGTGTGTGTGTGTGTGTGTGTGTGTGAGAGAGAGAGAGAGAGCGTGTGTGTGTGTGTAAACTCAAATACTTGTACATACTCATTTAAACTTATAAACTCTTAACTCAAAAACTTGTACACTTATAAACTCTGAGTGTGTGTGTGTGTGTGTGTGTGTGTGTGTGTGTGTGTGTGTGTGTGTGTGTGACAGAGAGAGAGTGTGTCTATGTGCGTGAGTGTGTGTGTGTGTGTGTGTGTGTGTGTGTGTGTGTGTGTGTGTTAATGAGCTTGTCTGTGTGTGTGTGAGTGACTGAGTTAGTGAGTGTGTGTGTGTGAGAGAGATAGTGTGTGTGTGTGAGAGGGAGTGAGAGCCTGTGTGTGCATGCTTGTGTGTGTGTATGTCGAAAATTTAAATCTAAACACCTTGAAGACTAAACCAAACTGCCGTTCTATATACTATATGAGCCATTGAGACTCATTTAAACTAATAAACTCTAAACTCATACACTTATAATTAGAATAAGTATATGAGATTAACTAATTAACTTAGAAACTCATGAATTCATAGACTTATAAACTATTAAACTCATAAATGAATAAACTCTGAACTCTTAAACTCATTTAAACTTATAAACTCTAAACTCATTTAAACTTATAAACTCAAAACTCAAAAACTCATACACTTATAAACTCTAAACTCAAACTCTTGAGTGTGCGTGTGTCTGAGTGTGTGTGTGTCTGAGTGAGTGTGTGAGCGAGTTAGTGTGTGTGTGCGTATGTGTGTGTGTGTTTATCTATCTATCTATTAACTTATTTATCTACCTGCCATAAACTTCAAACTACTGTAAACTACTTTAAACTTCAAACCACTTTAAACTTCTTACGTTTAAAGCTCCCAGTTCCCAAGCAACTCCATAGCAACCAAACTTGAGTACCCTAGAAACGGTTTTGGAGGACCTATATCTCTGTATCAGAACACCGTATAGAGATGAGGTTTGGCTCTTTTGACTCATGCTAGCAAACAGCACTTCCAACATGCTACACATGCTAGCAGTGAATAGCTACATGCTAATAGCGATTAGTTAAGTGCTAAATCATGCCAAGATCATGCAAACAACTATATCAAAACTACATAGTAACCATCTGTGACAACTACCAACCACCTAGCAACACCCTAGCAACCACCTAGCAACACCATAGTAACCACCCAGAACACCCTAGCAACCGCCTAGCAACCGCCTAGCAACCACCCAGAATACCTTAGCAACACCATAGCAACCACCCATAACACCCTAGCAACTGCCTAACAACACCCTAGCAACCGCCTAGCAACCACCCAGAACACCCTAGCAACCACCTAGCAACACCATAGCAACCACCCAGAACACCCTAGCAACCACCTAGCAACACCATAGCAACCACCCAGAACACCCTAGCAACTGCCTAGCAACCACCCAGAATACCCTAGCAACCACCTAGCAACACCAAAGCAACCACCCAGAACACCCTAGCAACCGCCTAGCAACACCATAGCAACGACCCAGAACACCCTAGCAACTGCCTAGCAACCACCCAGAATACCCTAGCAACCGCCTAGCAACCACCCAGAAGACCTTAGCAACACCATAGCAACCACCCAGAACACCCTAGCAACCACCTAACAACACCCTAGCAACTGCCTAGCAACACCATAGCAACCACCCAGAACACCCTAGCAACTGCCTAGCAACCACCCAGAATACCCTAGCAACCGCCTAGCAACCACCCAGAATACCCTAGCAACCGCCTAGCAACCACCCAGAATACCTTAGCAACCGCCTAGCAACACCATAGCAACCACCCAGAACACCCTAGCAACCGCCTAACAACACCCTAGCAACCGCCTAGCAACCAACCAGAACACCCTAGCAACCGCCTAGCAACACCATAGCAACCACCCAGAACACCCTAGCAACCGCCTAGCAACCACCCAGAATACCTTAGCAACCGCCTAGCAACACCATAGCAACCACCCAGAACACCCTAGCAACCGCCTAACAACACCCTAGCAACCGCCTAGCAACCAACCAGAACACCCTAGCAACCGCCTAGCAACACCATAGCAACCACCCAGAACACCCTAGCAACCGCCTAGCAACCACCCAGAATACCCTAGCAACCGCCTAGCAACCACCCAGAACACCCTAGCAACCGCCTAGCAAAAAACATTCTGGTCCAAACTTTCTCAAGCCAACTTAAAGTTTGTCTCGACGAACTTTTGCATCTAGTTAAGTTGGCTTGAGAGAGCCAACATATTGAAATCCTATTTAAACGTATTATTATTATTATTAGTGGTGCTTGCTGAAAGCAAGGCATCACTATTGTTATTGCTCATACTTATTATTATTATTATTCTTATTATTCCGGACAAAAGTTTGGCGCGAAACTCGCCCCGCACCATTTGTCACAGACCCCTGAGTGAAGTGTCAAATCGACCGGCTCATTGAGGAGAGGTGTGCTATGACTTTTCTAAGCGATCGGGTGTACGATGTTCGCACAGCGGACGAAAAAGCGGCCAAAAAAGTCCCCATTGACTTTACATTGGGCATTCTAAAAATATTTGAATCCCAACCGACGTTTTCACACACACACCACTCCAAAGGGCCTGACAGCCCTGCGTCTCTCCCTCTCTCTCTCCCTCAGAGGATTTATATTATCAAGCAGCCAATAAGTAATTTCCTTAAATCTTCATAGCCACACCCTAGCAACCAGTTTTAGCACCCTAGCAACCACTAAGAGCTCCCTAGCAACCACCCTAAACCAAAAAAAAATTTTTTGTACATTTTTTTGTATTTTTTAGCGCAATATTACACTCGTGGCCTTGCGATATTGCTCCATGCTTGTGCCTATTCAGCAATAGGCACGAGGCCGCAGGCCGAGTGCCGTACTGAAGGCACTCGTTATTAAAGATTTTAATAACTCTATAAAAACTCCATAGTAACCATCTTTGACAACTACCAACCACCTAGTAACAAAATAGCAACTACCAAAAATACCTTAGCAACCATCCTGAACACCCTAGCAACGTCTAGAAACGCTCTAGTAGATCATAGAAACACCAAGGTGGTCTCGTTTCACTCAGGGCATCAAATGGCCAATCATGAATCACCTCAACACTTCCTAGCCCCTCCCTAGCAACCATTGTCGAGCACCTTAGCAACCAAAATCCTAGAGGGATATCTTCTATTCTGAATGTCACAGAGGCATGGAAGTTGGTTTATATCATTCATAGTAACAAAAAGCCTTTGCAGTTTCATCAATGGCAGCTGTCAAGCAACTCCATAGCAACCAAACAGATTACCCTAGCAACCAAAATTCAAAGAGGGATATCTTCCATTCTGAATGTCACAGAGGCATGGGAGTTTGTTTATGTCATTCATACTGAAAAGCAGCCTTTGGAGTTCATCATTAGCAGCTGCCAAGCCACTCCATAGCAACCAAACAGAGTACCCTAGCAACTATTTAGCAAGACCTATATCTCTGTATCAGAGCATCGTATAGAGATGGGGGAAGGTTTATATAATTCAATATTGACAAGAAGCCTTTGGAGTTTCATGATTGGCAGCTGCCAAGCCACTCCCTAGCAACCAATCATAGTACCCTAGCAACCAAAATCCAAAGAGGGATATCTTCCAGTCTGAATGTCACAGAGGCATGGGAGTTGGTTTATATCCTTCATAGTAACAAAAAGCCGTTGCAGTTTCATCAATGGCAGCTGTCAAGCAACTCCATAGCAACCAAACAGATTACCCTAGCAACCAAAATTCAAAGAGGGATATCTTCCATTCTGAATGTCACAGAGGCATGGGAGTTGGTTTATGTCATTCATACTGACAAGAAGCCTTTGGTGTTTCATGATTGGCAGCTGCCAAGCAACTCCATAACAACCAAACAGAGTACCCTAGCAACCAAAATCCAAACAGGGATCTCTTCCATTCTGAATGTCACAGAGGCATGGGAGTTGGTTTATATCATTCATACTGACAAGAAACCTTTGGAATTTCATCATTGGCAGCTGCCAAGTAACTCCATAGCAACCAAACAGAGTACCCTAGTAACCAAAATCCAAAGAGGGATATCTTCCATTCTGAAAGTCACACAGGCATGGGAGTTGGTTTATATCATTCATAATGACAAGCAGCCTTTGGAGTTTTATGATTGGCACCTGCCAAGTCACTCCCTTGCAACCAAACAGAGGACCCTAGCAACCAAATTCCAAAGAGGGATATCTTCCATTCTGAATGTCACAGAGGCATGGGAGTTGGTTTAAATCATTTATACTGACAATCAGCCTTTGGAGTTTCATCATTGGCACCTGCCAAGTCACTCCCTGGCAACCAAACAGAGGACCCTAGCAACCGTTTATCATGACCCATGTCTCTGCATCAGAACATCACATAGAGATGGGGGTTGGCTCTTTTGTTTTGGTTGGGAAACTGTCTGTAACTATCACCATGGTAACTGATTTCACACCCTAGCAACCGTTTAGAGCCACCTAGCAACCATATTGCAACATATAGAAGCCATATTTCAGCTCCACAACATTGTACAGACATGGTTGTTGGCTCGAATGCAATCATGTACAACACCCTAGCAACCAAGTGGAGAGTTTTGCCACTGCAAGCACCACTTCACATTTTCTTCAGGAAATGTACATTCTAGTTATTATTATTCTTCTGACCGTAAAAATTTACAACTCAAACTCCTCCTAGAGCTTTAACTCTACATACTCCAAACTCGGCTCAGACACTCAAACTGATCTGACTCGCGTTGCTATATCTTTTCAGACTGATCGGACTTACGGTTTTCCTAAAAATGACGATCAAAACACGAAAAAACTCATTCAAAAACTCCATTGACTTACAATGGGAGTTCTAAAAAATTCAAACCGACGAAAATTCAAATCAAAATACCTTGAAGACTAAACCAAACTGCCGTTCTATATACTATATGAGCCATTGAGACTCATTTAAACTAATGAACTCTAAACTCAAAACGTGTGTGTGTGTGTGTGTGTGTGTGTGTGTGTGTGTGAGAGAGAGAGAGAGCGTGTGTGTGTGTGTAAACTCAAATACTTGTACATACTCATTTAAACTTATAAACTCTTAACTCAAAAACTTGTACACTTATAAACTCTGAGTGTGTGTGTGTGTGTGTGTGTGTGTGTGTGTGTGTGTGTGTGTGTGACAGAGAGAGAGTGTCTATGTGCGTGAGTGTGTGTGTGTGTGTGTGTGTGTGTGTGTGTGTGTGTGTGTGTGTGTGTGAGTTAGTGAGTGTGTGTGTGAGAGAAGATAGTGTGTGTGTGTGAGAGAGAGTGAGAGTCTGTGTGTGCATGCTTGTGTGTGTGTATGTCGAAAATTTAAATCTAAACACCTTGAAGACTAAACCAAACTGCCGTTCTATATACTATATGAGCCATTGAGACTCATTTAAACTAATAAACTCTAAACGCATACACTTATAATTAGAATAAGTGTATGAGATTAACTAATTAACTTATAAACTCATGAATTCATAGACTTATAAACTATTAAACTCATAAATTAATAAACTCAAAACTCAAAAACTCATACACTTATAAACTCTAAACTCAAACTCTAAAGTGTGCGTGTGTGTGTGTCTAAGTGTGTGTGTGTCTGAGTGAGTGTGTGAGCGAGTTAGTGTGTGTGTGTGTGTGCGTATGTGTGTGTGTGTTTATCTATCTATCTATTAACTTATTTATCTACCTGCCATAAACTTCAAACTACTGTAAACTACTTTAAACTTCAAACCACTTTAAACTTCTTACGTTTAAAGCTCCCAGTTCCCAAGCAACTCCATAGCAACCAAACTTGAGTACCCTAGAAACGGTTTTGCAGGACCTATATCTCTGTATCAGAACATCGTATAGAGATGAGGTTTGGCTCTTTTGACTCATGCTAGCAAACAGCACTTCCAACATGCTACACATGCTAGCAGTGAATAGCTACATGCTAATAGCGATTAGTTAAGTGCTAAATCATACCAAGATCATGCAAACAACTATATCAAAACTACATAGTAACCATCTGTGACAACTACCAACCACCTAGCAACACCCTAGCAACCACCTAGCAACACCATAGTAACCACCCAGAACACCCTAGCAACCGCCTAGCAACTGCCTAGCAACCACCCAGAATACCTTAGCAACACCATAGCAACCACCCATAACACCCTAGCAACTGCCTAACAACACCCTAGCAACCGCCTAGCAACCACCCAGAACACCCTAGCAACCACCTAGCAACACCATAGCAACCACCCAGAACACCCTTACAACCACCTAGCAACACCATAGCAACCACCCAGAACACCCTAGCAACTGCCTAGCAACCACCCAGAATACCCTAGCAACCACCTAGCAACACCATAGCAACCACCCAGAACACCCTAGCAACCGCCTAGCAACACCATAGCAACGACCCAGAACACCCTTGCAACTGCCTAGCAACCACCCAGAATACCCTTAGCAACCGCCTAGCAACCGCCTAGCAACCACCCAGAAGACCTTAGCAACACCATAGCAACCACCCAGAACACCCTAGCAACCGCCTAACAACACCCTAGCAACTGCCTAGCAACACCATAGCAACCACCCAGAACACCCTAGCAACCGCCTAGCAACCACCCAGAACACCCTAGTAACCACCTAGCAACACCATAGCAACCACCCAGAACACCCTAGCAACTGCCTAGCAACCACCCAGAATACCCTAGCAACCGCCTAGCAACCACCCAGAATACCCTAGCAACCGCCTAGCAACCGCCTAGCAACCGCCCAGAATACCTTAGCAACCGCCTAGCAACACCATAGCAACCACCCAGAACACCCTAGCAACCGCCTAACAACACCCTAGCAACCGCCTAGCAACCAACCAGAACACCCTAGCAACCGCCTAGCAACACCATAGCAACCACCCAGAACACCCTAGCAACCGCCTAGCAACCACCCAGAATACCTTAGCAACCGCCTAGCAACCACCATAGCAACCACCCAGAACACCCTAGCAACCGCCTAACAACACCCTAGCAACCGCCTAGCAACCAACCAGAACACCCTAGCAACCGCCTAGCAACACCATAGCAACCACCCAGAACACCCTAGCAACCGCCTAGCAACCACCCAGAATACCCTAGCAACCGCCTAGCAACCACCCAGAACACCCTAGCAACCGCCTAGCAAAAAACATTCTGGTCCAAACTTTCTCAAGCCAACTTAAAGTTTGTCTCGACGAACTTTTGCATCTAGTTAAGTTGGCTTGAGAGAGCCAACATATTGAAATCCTATTTAAACTTATTATTATTATTATTATTATTATTATTATTATTATTATTCTTCTGACCGTAAAAATTTACAACTCAAACTCCTCCTAGAGCTTTAACTCTACATACTCCAAACTCGGCTCAGACACTCAAACTGATCTGACTCGCGTTGCTATATCTTTTCAGACTGATCGGACTTACGGTTTTCCTAAAAATGACGATCAAAACTCAAAAAAACTCATTCAAAAACTCCCATTGATTTACATTGGGAGTTCTAAAAAATTCAAACCGACGAAAATTCAAATCAAAATACCTTGAAGACTAAACCAAACTGCCGTTCTATATACTATATGAGCCATTGAGACTCATTTAAACTAATGAACTCTAAACTCAAAACGTGTGTGTGTGTGTGTGTGTGTGTGTGAGAGAGAGAGAGCGTGTGTGTGTGTTTGTGTGTGTGTGTGTGTGTAAACTCAAATACTCGTACATACTCATTTAAACTTATAAACTCTTAACTCAAAAACTTGTACACTTATAAACTCTAAACTCATATAAACTCTGAGTGTGTGTGTGTGTGTGTGTGTGACAGAGAGAGAGTGTGTCTATGTGCGTGAGTGTGTGTGTGTGTGTGTTAATGAGCTTGTCTGTGTGTGTGTGAGTGAGTGAGTTAGTGAGTGTGTGTGTGAGAGAGATAGTGTGTGTGTGAGAGAGAGAGTGAGAGTCTGTGTGTGCATGCTTGTGTGTGTGTATGTCGAAAATTTAAATCTAAACACCTTGAAGACTAAACCAAACTGCCGTTCTATATACTATATGAGCCATTGAGACTCATTTAAACTAATAAACTCTAAACTCATACACTTATAATTAGAATAAGTATATGAGATTAACTAATTAACTTATAAACTCATGAATTCATAGACTTATAAACTCTGAACTCTTAAACTCATTTAAACGTATAAACTCTAAACTTATTTAAACGTATAAACTCTAAACTCAAAAACTCATACACTTATAAAGTCTAAACTTGCTGAGTGAGTGTGTGAGCGAGTTAGTGTGCGTGCGTGCGTGTGTGTGTGTGTGTGTGTGTGTGTGTGTGTATCTATCTAACTTATTTATCTATCTGTCATAAACTTCAAACTACTGTAAACTACTTTAAACTTCAAACCACTTCAAACTTCTTAGTTCTTACGTTTAAAGCTCCCAGCTCCCAAGCAACTCCATACCAACCAAACTTGAGTACCCTAGCAACCGTTTTGCAAGACCTATATCTCTGTATCAGAACATCGTATAGAGATGAGGTTTGGTTCTTTTGACTCATGCTAGCAAACAGCACTTCCAACATGTTACACATGCTAGCAGTGAATAGCTACATGCTAATAGCGATTAGTTAAGTGCTAAATCATGCCAAGATCATGCTAAGAACTCTATAAAAACAACTACCAACCACCTAGCAACACCCTAGCAACCACCTAGCAACACCATAGTAACCACCCTAGCAACCGCCTAGCAACCGCCTAGCAACCACCCAGAATACCTTAGCAACACCATAGCAACCACCCATAACACCCTAGCAACTGCCTAACAACACCCTAGCAACCGCCTAGCAACCACCCAGAACACCCTAGCAACCACCTAGCAACACCATAGCAACCACCCAGAACACCCTAGCAACCACCTAGCAACACCATAGCAACCACCCAGAACACCCTAGCAACTGCCTAGCAACCACCCAGAATACCCTAGCAACCACCTAGCAACACCATAGCAACCACCCAGAACACCCTAGCAACCGCCTAGCAACACCATAGCAACGACCCAGAACACCCTAGCAACTGCCTAGCAACCACCCAGAATACCCTAGCAACCGCCTAGCAACCACCCAGAAGACCTTAGCAACACCATAGCAACCACCCAGAACACCCTAGCAACCGCCTAACAACACCCTAGCAACCACCCAGAACACCCTAGCAACCGCCTAGCAACACCATAGCAACCACCCAGAACACCCTAGCAACCACCCAGAACACCCTAGTAACCGCCTAGCAACACCATAGCAACCACCCAGAACACCCTAGCAACTGCCTAGCAACCACCCAGAATACCCTAGCAACCGCCTAGCAACCACCCAGAATACCCTAGCAACCGCCTAGCAACCGCCTAGCAACACCATAGCAACCACCCAGAACACCCTAGCAACTGCCTAGCAACCACCCAGAATACCCTAGCAACCGCCTAGCAACCACCCAGAATACCCTAGCAACCGCCTAGCAACCATCCAGAACACCCTAGCAACCGCCTAGCAACACCATAGCAACCACCCAGAACACCCTAGCAACCGCCTAGCAACCACCCAGAATACCTTAGCAACCACCTAGCAACCACCCAGAACACCCTAGCAACCGCCTAGCAAAAAAACGTTCTGGTCCAAACTTTCTCAAGCCAACTTAAAGTTTGTCTCGACGAACTTTTGCATCTAGTTATTATTATTCTTCTGACCGTAAAAATTTACAACTCAAACTCCTCCTAGAGCTTTAACTCTACATACTCCAAACTCGGCTCAGACACTCAAACTGATCTGACTCAAGTTGCTATATCTTTTCAGACTGATCAGACTTACGGTTTTCCTAAAAATGACGATCAAAACTCGAAAAAACTCATTCAAAAACTCCATTGACTTACAATGGGAGTTCTAAAAAATTCAAACCGACGAAAATTCAAATCAAAACACCTTGAAGACTAAACCAAACTGCCGTTCTATATACTATATGAGCCATTGAGACTCATTTAAACTAATGAACTCTAAACTCAAAACGTGTGTGTGTGTGTGTGTGTGTGTGTGTGTGTGTGTGTGTGAGAGAGAGCGTGTGTGTGTGTGTAAACTCAAATACTTGTACATACTCATTTAAACTTATAAACTCTTAACTCAAAAACTTGTACACTTATAAACTCTGAGTGTGTGTGTGTGTGTGTGTGTGTGTGACAGAGAGAGAGTGTGTCTATGTGCGTGAGTGTGTGTGTGTGTGTGTGTGTGTGTTAATGAACTTGTCTGTGTGTGTGTGAGTGAGTGAGTGTGTGTGTGAGAGAGATAGTGTGTGTGGGTGAGAGAGAGTGAGAGTCTGTGTGTGCATGCTTGTGTGTGTGTATGTCGAAAATTTAAATCTAAACACCTTGAAGACTAAACCAAACTGCCGTTCTATATACTATATGAGCCATTGAGACTCATTTAAACTAATAAACTCTAAACTCATACACTTATAATTAGAATAAGTGTATGAGATTAACTAATTAACTTATAAACTCATGAATTCATAGACTTATAAACTATTAAACTCATAAATTAATAAACTCTGAACTCTTAAACTCATTTAAACTTATAAACTCTAAACTCATTTAAACTTATAAACTCAAAACTCAAAAACTCATACACTTATAAACTCTAAACTCAAACTCTTAAGTGTGCGTGTGTGTGTGTCTGAGTGTGTGTGTGAGCGAGTTAGTGTGTGTGTGCGTATGTGTGTGTGTGTTTATCTATCTATCTATTAACTTATTTATCTACCTGCCATAAACTTCAAACTACTGTAAACTACTTTAAACTTCAAACCACTTTAAACTTCTTACGTTTAAAGCTCCCAGTTCCAAAGCAACTCCATAGCAACCAAACTTGAGTACCCTAGAAACGGTTTTGCAGGACCTATATCTCTGTATCAGAACATTGTATAGAGATGAGGTTTGGCTCTTTTGACTCATGCTAGCAAACAGCACTTCCAACATGCTACACATGCTAGCAGTGAATAGCTACATGCTAATAGCGATTAGTTAAGTGCTAAATCATACCAAGATCATGCAAACAACTATATCAAAACTACATAGTAACCATCGGTGACAACTACCAACCACCTAGCAACACCCTAGCAACCACCTAGCAACACCATAGTAACCACCCAGAACACCCTAGCAACCGCCTAGCAACCGCCTAGCAACCACCCAGAATACCTTAGCAACACCATAGCAACCACCCATAACACCCTAGCAACTGCCTAACAACACCCTAGCAACCGCCTAGTAACCACCCAGAACACCCTAGCAACCACCTAGCAACACCATAGCAACCACCCAGAACACCCTAGCAACCACCTAGCAACACCATAGCAACCACCCAGAACACCCTAGCAACTGCCTAGCAACCACCCAGAATACCCTAGCAACCACCTAGCAACACCATAGCAACCACCCATAACACCCTAGCAACCGCCCATAACACCCTAGCAACCGCCTAGCAACACCATAGCAACGACCCAGAACACCCTAGCAACTGCCTAGCAACCACCCAGAATACCCTAGCAACCGCCTAGCAACCACCCAGAAGACCTTAGCAACACCATAGCAACCACTCAGAACACCCTAGCAACCGCCTAACAACACCCTAGCAACCACCCAGAACACCCTAGCAACCGCCTAGCAACACCATAGAAACCACCCAGAACACCCTAGCAACCGCCTAGCAACCACCCAGAACACCCTAGTAACCGCCTAGCAACACCATAGCAACCACCCAGAACACCCTAGCAACTGCCTAGCAACCACCCAGAATACCCTAGCAACCGCCTAGCAACCACCCAGAATACCCTAGCAACCGCCTAGCAACCGCCTAGCAACCACCCAGAATACCTTAGCAACCGCCTAGCAACACCATAGCAACCACCCAGAACACCCTAGCAACCGCCTAACAACACCCTAGCAACCGCCTAGCAACCAACCAGAACACCCTAGCAACCGCCTAGCAACACCATAGCAACCACCCAGAACACCCTAGCAACCGCCTAGCAACCACCCAGAATACCTTAGCAACCGCCTAGCAACACCATAGCAACCACCCAGAACACCCTAGCAACCGCCTAACACCACCCTTGCAACCGCCTAGCAACCAACCAGAACACCCTAGCAACCGCCTAGCAACACCATAGCAACCACCCAGAACACCCTAGCAACCGCCTAGCAACCACCCAGAATACCCTAGCAACCGCCTAGCAACCACCCAGAACACCCTAGCAACCGCCTAGCAAAAAACGTTCTGGTCCAAACTTTCTCAAGCCAACTTAAAGTTTGTCTCGACGAACTTTTGCATCTAGTTATTATTATTCTTCTGACCGTAAAAATTTACAACTCAAACTCCTCCTAGAGCTTTAACTCTACATACTCCAAACTCGGCTCAGACACTCAAACTGATCTGACTCGCGTTGCTATATCTTTTCAGACTGATCGGACTTACGGTTTTCCTAAAAATGACGATCAAAACTCGAAAAAACTCATTCAAAAACTCCCATTGACTTACAATGGGAGTTCTAAAAAATTCAAACCGAAGACTAATTGAAGACTAAACCAAACTGCCGTTCTATATACTATATGTGACCCGATCTGGCGAAATGAGTCGGAAGTCGCAACGTTCCATTTTAAGATATGGGCCGATTATGTGGAAAAACAATGAAAATAATAGATTTTAAAAAAAAAAAATTTTTTGCTAAATCTCAAAGAACAGACATTCAAAAATAATCTCCTAAAGTTTCGTAGTCCAGATAATTGAGTAAAGGTATTTAAATGACTATTAAATTTACAAAGTTTTACTAATTCGCTCGAAATGCTTTTCTCAAATCCTCTCGTCACCTCTGAGCATTTCCCGGGAATCCCCTCAAACTGTCTCTGCTCTCCAAATATGGTGTTTCACGTTGTATAGGACCAATCAAAAAGCTTAGAAATGTACACAAACGCTGATCATTTGTCAATGGGAAGCCCCGTTTCGACTGACCGGCACGCGATTGGTCCAGCCATTCTCCTGTCAGACTCGCAGCGCTCTGTGTAAACAAGCTAGCAGATCTCCTCAGAAAGATTAAATATTATTAATTTGAGAAATATCGCTGTCAAAAGAGAGCAAAGTCGCCAAAAAGTCGCCAAAAGCGTTGAACTCACTGGAGGCTTCTAACCTAAGCTGCTGGTTATCAAGAGTGGCTAAGGCGTGATTGTTTTGGATCTGGAGACGTGTCATCCTCTGATGACAGCGACAGCGAAAGTGACAGCCCTGTGGTATTTATCGTGTATGGATGTGAGTGAGTGCAATTATTCTGTGAGTGTATTTATCTGCAAGGAGAATCCATTACAATGTGTTTGATTTATTTTAACCCAATATTTAACTGTTGGTATCTCCGTTATGAATATGTTACACTGTTATTGTCAACTAGCCTACACAAAGATATGATTGCATAGGCTAACATTATTTTTTCTCTGTTTCCTTGTCTCTCTGCCTCTCTCACTTTCTCTCTCTCTCTCTCTCTCTCTCTCACACACACACACACACACACACACACACACCCTCTCTCAAGGAAAACTGTAGCACCTCTGTTCAATCTTTCTGATTTTAGTAAATGTTTGTAAAAGTGCCTTTGAAATTATGTATTCAAATAAAAACTTTAAAATAATTTGAGCTTCAGCATGGCATAATAGCATATATTAATGTCTTTGGTCAAATTAAGCTGTACAATAAATAGTTCATCCCTTTAAATGCAATGGATTTTGAAAGATATCAACAAAAAACGGGCAAAAAACTTTAAAAGCGATTTTCTCAGGTTTTCAGTTGGGAAAAGAGGGCAGACGACCATATTTCAAATGTATATATCTTTACAACCATTCAAGGTATGACTTTGACTAGGATATCATTTGAAAGCTTATGGTCTCCTCTTTCCATTAATACCAAAATCTCAATTTTGAAATTTGGGTCACTGTGACTCATTTTGCTGGATCAGGTCACATATGAGCCATTGAGACTCATTTAAACTAATGAACTCTAAACTCAAAACGTGTGTGTGTGTGTGTGTGTGTGTGTGTGTGTGTGTGTGTGTGTGTGTGAGAGAGAGAGAACATGTGTGTGTGTGTGTGTGTGTGTGTGTAAACTCAAATACTCGTATATACTCATTTAAACATATAAACTCTTAACTCAAAAACTTGTACACTTATAAACTGAGTGTGTGTGTGTGTGTGTGTGTGTGTGTATGTGTGTGTGTGTGACAGAGAGAGAGTGTGTCTATGTGCGTGAGTGTGTGTGTGTGTGTGTGTGTGTGTGTGTGTGTGTGTGTGTGTGTGTTAATGAGCTTGTCTGTGTGTGTGTGTGTGTGAGTGAGTTAGTGAGTGTGTGTGTGAGAGAGATAGTGTGTGTGTGTGTGTGTGTGTGAGAGAGAGTGAGAGTCTGTGTGTGCATGCTTGTGTGTGTGTATGTCGAAAATTTAAATCTAAACACCTTGAAGACTAAACCAAACTGCCGTTCTATATACTATATGAGCCACTGAGACTCATTTAAACTAATAAACTCTAAACTCATACACTTATAATTAGAATAAGTGTATGAGATTAACTAATTAACTTATAAACTCATGAATTCATAGACTTATAAACTATTAAACTCATAAATTAATAAACTCAAAACTCAAAAACTCATACACTTATAAACTCTAAACTCAAACTCTAAAGTGTGCGTGTCTGAGTGAGTGTTTGAGCGAGTTAGTGTGTGTGTGTGTGTGTGTGCGTATGTGTGTGTGTGTTTATCTATCTATCTATTAACTTATTTATCTACCTGCCATAAACTTCAAACTACTGTAAACTACTTTAAACTTCAAACCACTTTAAACTTCTTACGTTTAAAGCTCCCAGTTCCCAAGCAACTCCATAGCAACCAAACTTGAGTACCCTAGAAACGGTTTTGCAGGACCTATATCTCTGTATCAGAACATCGTATAGAGGTGAGGTTTGGCTCTTTTGACTCATGCTAGCAAACAGCACTTCCAACATGCTACACATGCTAGCAGTGAATAGCTACATGCTAATAGCGATTAGTTAAGTGCTAAATCATACCAAGATCATGCAAACAACTATATCAAAACTACATAGTAACCATCTGTGACAACTACCAACCACCTAGCAACACCCTAGCAACCACCTAGCAACACCATAGTAACCACCCAGAACACCCTAGCAACCGCCTAGCAACCACCCAGAATACCTTAGCAACACCATAGCAACCACCCATAACACCCTAGCAACTGCCTAACAACACCCTAGCAACCGCCTAGCAACCACCCAGAACACCCTAGCAACCACCTAGCAACACCATAGCAACCACCCAGAACACCCTAGCAACCACCTAGCAACACCATAGCAACCACCCAGAACACCCTAGCAACTGCCTAGCAACCACCCAGAATACCCTAGCAACCGCCTAGCAACCACCCAGAATACCCTAGCAACCGCCTAGCAACCACCCAGAATACCTTAGCAACCGCCTAGCAACACCATAGCAACCACCCAGAACACCCTAGCAACCGCCTAGCAACCACCCAAAACTCATAAACTCTGAGTGTGTGTGTCTGAGTGAGTGTGTCTGTGTGTGTGTGTGTGTGAGAAAGTGTGTGTATGTGTGAGAGTTAGTGAGCGTGTGTGTTTGTCCGTGTGTGTTAGTGAGCGTGTCTGCGTGTGTGTGTGTGTGTGTGCGTGTGTGTGAGAGAGAGTTAGTGAGCATGTCTGTGTGTGAAATTTAAACTAACAAACTCATCTATCTATCTACTTCAAACTAATTTACACTTCAAACTACTTTAAACTTTAAACTACTTTAAACTTCAAACTACTTTAAACTTTAAACTACTTTAAACTTCAAACTAATTTAAACTTTAAACTACTTTAAACTTCAAACTTCTTCAAACTTTCTGGTCCGGCTTTCTCAAGCCAACTTAAAGTTTGTCTCGACGAACTTTTTAATCTAGTTATTATTATTATTGTTCAAGGGTTCGGGGGCTTTTGGGGCCCTTAACAGATTCAAAAACTCATGAAACTTTGCACACGGGTCAGAACCCGCGGCCATTAGGGCCGGGCTGAAACTGGTACCCGGGCGTGGCAGGGGGACTCGACAGCGCCCCCTGGAATAGAATCCAAAAACTTGGTTCATAAATCAAACACGCTTGCATGTAATAATATGAAACTCGGTACACATATAGATCTCATCGAGCCAAACAACTTTCGTGCTCTAAGTTTTACGCCAGCTCAACAGGAAGTTGGCTATTTAGGGTTGTTTGAAAAACACATGCTGTGGAATTTAATGTACTTCTCCTGCAGAATTCATCCGATCCCCAGCAAATTCGGGCAGCTTGAAGTCAAGACATTGGGGATGCTAAATTGCGAACGGATTTTTGATATCTCGAACGGTTTGGCCGTAGGGAGGAAACAAATTTATAGTGAGAAAAGAGAAACAGGAAGTGTGTTATAACTTCTGCATACATTGACTGATCTTGATAAAACTTCAGCAGTGTGTTCGTTGTCAGAGGCCGATCACATTGATGTGACTATTGTGAGTCAAAGTTATAGCGCCACCAACTGGCAGCAGGAAGTGTGTCACTTTCAAAATGCTTTGAAGTCACCCTCTTACTTTTACCCGATTTGCTTCAAACTTTATGTATATAATGTAAATACACAGCAGATGTAGAACTGTGAAAGGATTATTGATATCTTAGATACTGTTGCCGTGGCAACGCATCAAACTTTAATGTTCTTTCCGGATGCGTTTGAGACTCTTAGCATGCTTGAAATTGGATGAAACTCGACAGACACATAACACTTAATAGCCAGTAGACATGTGAAAAGTTTCAGAAACGGGCGTGGCAGGGGGGCTCAACAGCGCCCCCTTGAACGGGGTCTGAAAACTTGTTCCATATATCAAACACGCTTGCATGAATTAATATGAAACTTGGTACACATATAGATCTCATCGGGCCAAACTATCCCTCTTTCAAGTTTCACGCCAGCCCAACAGGAAGTCGGCTATTATGGGTTGTTTGGAAAACGCTTGCTGTGGAATGTTAAATACTCCTCCTAGAAAATTCACTGTGTCCCCTCCAAACTCGGTGTGCATGTAGTCAAGACTTTGAGGATGCTAAATTGCAGACGGATTTTTGATATCTCGAACGGTTTGGCCGTGGCGAGGAATCGAATTTATGGCGAGAAAAGAGAAACACGTAGTGGAATAACTTCTGCATACATTAACTGATCTTGATGAAACTTCAGCAGTGTGTTCATGGTAAGAGGCCGATCAGATGGATGTAACTATTGTGAGTCAAAGTTATAGCGCCACCAACTGGCAGCAGGAAGTGTGTCACTTTCAACATGCTTTTGACAAAAGTGGGGGGGTTGGTTTTAACTACAGTAAAAAAAAAATAGTACGTATATTGTTCTCATCAAGCCGGACAACTTTCTAATTTACATTCATTAGCTCCAGCCATCAGGAAGTCAGATATTTTGGTCTGAATGTGGATTTTTTTGCAAAATCAGCCTCTGAATTTTTAGCCACTCCTCTTAAACTATTTATTTTATTCCCACCAAACTTTTTCAACATGATGAAAATACATTAAATATGCTAAATTGTGAATGGATAATAAATATCTTAAACGGTTTTGCTATGGCGAGGGAATAAAGTAATGTCCAAAAAGGAAACACTAAAAGCCTCAAATTTTCTAAAAATTTAATTATATACCAATTATTTCTACATAAAAGTATACAAATATCACAACTAAACCCATTTTATTCTGTTTTTGCAATTCAAGAAGAATGAAAAAGTTAAAAACAGGCTATTTAGTGCTATTTGGTTAAACATAAAAGCAAACATAGGGCTATACAGCCCTCTTGTGTCCAAAAGGACATCAAAATAGTATATAAAACTTTTTACCAGGTAGGCCAATATTGTATTTAAATATACATTTATTAGGTATGTGTCTAGGTATGAGGATATTTTCCCACCGATTAATCGATGTGTGACACGAGCGGGTGCTTTTAAATCGCTAATATAAAAGTGAAAGAAAAATACAGACGTCCACACTGACATTGATAATGTTGCACACACAAATCACACACACGTTGGAAAGAATGATGCTTTTAAACAACACTAAACCGCCATTAGGTGTCGCCAGGCATCCATCTTTCGCTGCTGAAACAGAACAAAAACAGTCAATATTGCATCTAAAATGTAAGTGACTTAATTGGAACTGTTTATTAACCTGTTGTATGAAATCAATGTCACAGTTTCAACTGTGATTGTATTCAGGAAATGACACTCATCAAGTGAGGTTGCTTCACTGTATCATATGTTGTAAAACATATAAAACCTCCATATTTGTAATTTTTATAGTCGGCAGGCCTATGTTGTTAACTGATTATTTTTAAAAATAATCAGTTATCAACTAAAATCAACTAAACCCATTTTATTCTTTTTTTAAAAAGAGTTTTATTCTAATTTTATTCTAAGTTTAAAAATACTAAATAATAATAAAAAAAAAAAATCAAGTCATTTATAGTGCTATACTGCCCTCTTGTGTTCAAAATCAGGTAGGCCTATTGTATCTATATAAAAATATACTAGGTATGTGACAGTGAGAATATTTTACCACCGGTTAATCGACGTGTGACACTGCTGGGGGCTTTTGAATAGCTTACTTAAAAATGAAAGTAAAATATGTTCGTCTGCACAGACATTGATAATGGTGATGAGCTGAACGAGCGTTTTAAAAAAATGCAGTGATTTCAGTTAAATTTTACAATTAGCGCCTTTCGGGGGGCGGATTGCTTGAATTTATTTTACAAAAGCACAATGTTGTGTTTCATTGCGACTGTACACAAATATATGTTAACACTTTGCAGTTTGAATAATGTCCTGTATGAAAAAAATGACAGAATAGCCTATGTTTTTATGTCTCTACTGTTCGAACGCCTGCGCCTGCGCCACACACACAAACAAACACACACACACACACACACACTCCAGCATTGCAATCTTGACATCACAGCCTGTTCATTATAGTCTCAATAAAATATATTAATAAAATAGTCAACTTAACATATTAAAATTACACTGCTCTGTTTAAATAGTCAGTAGTACAATTTTACCATTCACGGTAAGCACCGCTCCACTGTGATGTTTCCAAGCAAATTTTTGCGCGTATGAGGAGGATGATTTTTTCCGTCGATATTGAAACACAAATGAAGTACAAAGCCTATAATAAAGAATAGTTTAGCATCCAAATACATGGCAAATGTTGAAACATTTTCATTCTAATGAGAGGGTAACGTGAGCCCAACACTGCTTACTTTTGTTTTTATTTTTACATTACATTTAAAGGATTTGTTGTAGAATATTTTGAGTGTATCATAAAATCAGAATAAGGTAAGACAAGTAATATTTTCTGTCATATATATATATATATATATATATTCTTGTTACATTTATATATATACAGTATATATATATATATATATATATATATATATATATATATATATATATATACACACATTTATATATATACAGTATATATATATATATAGCTGCGAGCAGCGATGGAGGGCCCAAGCCGGTGACACCGCCACCAGCTTGGGCCCGCAATCGCTGCTTGCAGCTATATTTATTATTATTATTATTATTTTGTCAACATTTCAGGCACTTTTGGGGCCCTTAACATGCTCAAAAACTCTTGAAACTTAGCACACATGTCAGAACCCGCGGCCATCAGGGCCGGACCGAAGCTGCTACCCGGGCGTGGCAGGGGGGCTCGACAGCGCCCCCTGGAACGGAATCCGAACACTTGTCCATAACTCAAACACACTTGTATGTAATAATATGAAACTCGGCACACATATAGATCTCATCGGGCCGAACAACTTTCGTGCTCTAAGTTTTACGCCCAACAGGAAGTCGGCTATTACGCATTGTTTGGAAACGCATGCTCAGGAATTTGAAAC
>NW_028295980.1:2500-25155 GCF_964197995.2 Scardinius erythrophthalmus
TTTAAGGCCTGTCGGCATGAATAAAAAGGTTTCTGCAATAAGAAGAGCTTTAAAAAAAACTATTCCCATTTTTTTAATGAATGATAAAAGTGCATCTGTATAATGAAAAAGGAATGAATGAGGGGGAAATAATAAAGAACAAGCGTGCAGGAAACCCTTTGTGATATGAAATATCCTGATTAGACAACACCTCATGAGACAGGTCAAAAGGTCCAGCATCTTTACTGTTTAACAGAAACGATTCTAGGTGGTTTGCGAAGGCTGTGGCTTTGGTGACTTTTAGAACTAAAATGTAATATTTGTGGTACAGAGGCCCTCACTCAACCAGCCCGTCAGCTTCTGTTCATTATGAGCTCATGGGCTTGATGGCAATGGGACACTCATCCCCCATGGCAGCCAACACAGAGACCTAAAAGAGAGAAAGAAGACACAAAAATTAACTCTTTTTCAAAACGACATCGTAAAACACTAGGACTACTTTTAGAGTCATCATGAAATGGGAATTCACCCCATCCATTTTCTAAATTCATTTAACTCTAAATTCATTCATTTAAGTTTACATTTACTACATTAATTTGAGTGCAATGCCCACATCCCACATTTTTTTCTATTTTGAAAATCAGTAACACTTGGATGTACATCACAATGTGGAACAAAAGATTTATCGCAACTTTAATGTCAATACTTTGCTAATACTTGCCCAACTAAACTGAACTAAAACAATGCATTTAGAAAAACAACTGGTCACACTTTAGTTTAGGGTCCAATTATCACTATTACTTTTGCCTCAAACTCCCAATTACTGCTAATTAATAGTTAGTTAGGGAATTAAGCTTAGGTATTGGGTAGGATGTAGAATATGCTGATGCAGAATAAGGCATTAACATGTGCTTTATAATTACTAATAAACAGACAATATCCTAGTAACATGCATGCTAATAAGCAACAAGTTAATAGTGAGAATTGGACCCTAAACTGAAGTGTTACCAAAAAACTAATTTAGGTGTGTTTAACAGGGGTCCACCAATTAGGATTTGACCTTAAACAATGTGAAAATTGTATTAAGCAAAATACAAATTTATCCCTAATAAGCTAAAAGTTAAGATGTTCAGCTAATGTCTCCTTGTCCTTTATACATTAACATGCATTGTCAAATTAAATTGCATTATAAAGACATACTATAGTTATTCCACTCTGTGCAAGCCATATTAAACTACTGAATGTCTTTTGTTTATTTTTCAGGTTATTCTTGCATTAAATTAACAATAAAAAAAGCTGCCATTTTGATTGTTTCCACATGGTGTGGCAGCGGTCATATGGTACAAGTCAGAGTACTCTGAAAATTTGTTTGTAAAAAATAAATAAATTTGTAAGTTGTAATAAGTTCTACGAGGACATGAATGCTTTTTACAAGCCAGAAACTCATAATTATGGTAATTCTGACATGGCGTGTGGACCCATGATCAGCCACTAAGGACCAATCCAATGTCCACTAAGGGGTCCTTATGATCTAGACCCCTGATCTAAATTAAATTAATAAAACCTCTTCATCTAAAAAGTCTATTAAAAAAAGTGAACAGGCTCACAGTATACAAATTGATGTGAATTTGAAAGGATGTAATAGCTACAGACCAGAAATTCATCCCCAGATTCAAATTTGCTCTCTATTTCTTTGCCCAGATCCCCCTCAGGCAGCTTGAGGTCCTCACGCAGATCTCCATTATCCTTCAGCAGGGAAAGGTAACCATCGGTGATGCCAACCAGCTGTGCCACAGGAAAGGCAAAAAATACACAATTAAAAGAGACAGAATAGATCAAATGTTGACATTTTCTGTTTAGTGCAAATTCTTTAGCACAAATCATTACACTGAACATGGCTGATGAACACTGATAAATGTGGCCTAAGGTTGACTACGGTTTGAACTTACTTGATAGTCCAGTCTCTTGATATTAGGAACATCCATGTTGTGGGTAGAAGGACAGATATCTTCATTTTTCTTTCCAGTAAATATGTCTATTCCAACCATGTGCACCTGAAAAGGAAATTAAGCAAATGCATTTTAAACTTTTAATGATTACAATGTTACTGATTCAGTAATATGCAATGCATTATGCAATGTGATCGTTATTTTAAATTAAGCCCTCAACAGTGAGTTTATTAATTTGATACCTTGGCGTGTCCATGCTTGCCAGTCTTGGAAGTAGACATCTCCACAATCTTGCATGGACGTCCCTTTAGCACCACAAAGCCGTTCTTACGCAGAGCACTGCACTGCATGGGGAAGGTTAGAGAAGCCCCAGCATCTCCACTGGTGAAATCAGTATCAAGATCAGCCATGATGGGTTAATCGAAGAGAATTCTGTGCGCAGAAGAAAACGGAATAATTACCACATGCATGTAATTGTATTTACATAGGAGCACAGACGGTCTCAGATAGTAACACTGTGGTAATTTGATATATAAGTTACTACGCTTAAAAATCCAAGGTAGTACCACGGCACATGTGCAAAAATATTACCGTATGGTACTTTTAAAGAGATAGTTCACCCAATTTTTTTTTTTTAAATTGTCATAATTTTCATTTCTTCAGTGAAACCTAAAAGAAAATGTGAGAAATTGCAACAGAAACAAATGTCAATGATAACCAAAACTTATGTTCAACAGAGCAAAGTCACACACAGGAGCGACACGAGGCGAGGGTGAGGAAATGACGGAATGCTCATTTTAGGGTGAACTATCCCTATAGTATAAGCGTGGTGAAACATTCGCACATTTTGCTGAAATAACGATAGAATATCCATTTGTCGGTTAATGTGTAAATATTACAGACTTAACAGAGAGCGCGTTAAAGCTAAAACAACATTTACGCTGTTTGCGGTGCTAATAGACCGTAACTTGACTACGAACTCATTGCCAATGTTGTACATGTGAACAAATCTACCACAGACTACCACGGCCTGGACACCCACAAAAGGCGCGCAAAAGTTGAACCTCGCTAAATTCGCCTAATCTAATGCAGTCAGAGGCGCCGTTTGAATGTTTAAGCTGGATGAATGACTCGCTTTACAGCTAACTTACACGCAAAGTTAACCGGAACTACTAAGTTGACCGAATCATTTAAAGAACGCATATTAGCTTACAAACATATAAACCTTGCTTTTGCTCGGGAACAAACCCTTATCATGGAACATTGTTCAAAAACGAGTAAACAGAGATGTTCGCATGGGAATCAAGAACTTTTGCCAGGCCGTTATGCTGCTCTTTCTAGCTTTGACACACATGCAAAATAAAACAACTCCACACCCAGACGCTCGAGATCACACAATCGACCGCTTCAGGACACCGTCTTGAATCGCCAAATCCTCTTCCAGAGTAGTATCCACACGCTGTGTTGTATTAAGAGGATTCGCCTATAAATGTTGCGATGCTGTAGCAGAGAGCATTGAAAACGCCAGTCATTCCCTTCCAACAAAAGACGGAAAGATCTGCGCATGCGCGCAACTTTACGGCAACGAGATTCTCATGCACGAGGAGAAACTGCTACAGCTGCCTGCGCAGTGCTCAAATTTAAGCAGAAAAAATCAATTATGAAACAACAACAACAACAAAATCACGACATAGTACAACTTTAAAGGACACCGTACAAAAATATCACACCAATGTTTTGGCCATCAAATTTAATTGATAAAATAAGTTTAGTATATTTATCATTGTTTTCATTGCAAACACGTGGCAACTTGCTGTCATTTCTGAAACGTACCCTTGTCCTGAGAGCAAGTTAACCCTTCTTCTTGAACCAAACCCTTATTTCATAGTTATCATATGCCATTATTGTGTTTGCTCCTCCCATCAGCAATTACAAAATATGATGATTTCGGAGTTTATATATTGGAGCATACCAAATTTTTTGAAATATTGTGTGACGCTCAAGACTGAGTATAAACAGGAATAAATTGCATTTTAAAATAGCATATATTAAAACATAAAACAGTTATATATTTATTTTTTTCACAATTACTGTTTTTACTTTATTTTTGATCAAATAAATGCAGCCTTGGTGAGTAAATAAGAGACTTGCAAACCCTAAACTTTTTAACAATAGAGTAAACAAAACATTCACTGCAACTTTCCATGTACTTTGACACTCATCAAACTGCCATGAAGTATAACTTTAAATGGAAGAATGACTTTAGCAACAGATTAAAAGACACATGAAAAGGGTTTCAGCACCATTGTGTTTTCAAAGGCCTTCCTATGTATCATTTAATATAATACAATTTAAGGATTCGGCTTCTATTCTGCAAAACTATAAAGTAATTGTTATGTCCTAACAGTCTTGGGATTTTTAGAAATCTATAGCAAAGCAAATAATTAAGGTTGTTTTAAGTTGGAATGGTTTATCATATCATAGCTTTAAATTATGAGTAATTTTATAATGGCAAAAAATACACAAATGTAATACAACCATTGTAACTCTCGAACAAAATGTAAGAAATTCTTACATTTTGTCTTTGAATATATGTATACACTAAACAATTGTAGATGATGTTCCTTCATAGATTAATTTTAAATATATCATAACTGCCATATTAATTATGCAAGTTTCTATAACCTTCTTTCAGATGATTTATAGCTCATCACACAAATCTCAGGTGACATAAAAAATTCTCCCCTAAACCGAAAGGACAAATCACTTTAAATTCGCAACCATAAATATCACTACTGAAATACACTGAAAAAAATATTATTTTACAATGTGATGCCTTTAAAAATATTTTTTAACAGATATATAACTTTGGGAATATAAAAGTAATATACAATCATCTAAATTCAACATCAGCTACGCCAAGGCCAGTGTATATACTGCACCGTCTGTCAATATTATGCTGTTGTGTTTAGTTAATCTCTTTACTATAGCATCTAGACTAATTATTTCCTGTCAAAGGATGAGCTCTGCTTGAGGCTTAGTGGAATAAACAGCAGATCAGATTCAGTTATGTCATAACAGGTAAGTTCTGTGACTGCAGTAACAACGTTCATTCCACAGTTGCCATAAACCAAGGGTCCTCCTTCAGGCCTCTGTAGAGCCCTTGAGGTGCACCATCTCAGCCTCTTCTTGAGGTTTGGGAGGAGGGGCTCCACGTTTGCGGTGGAAAACTGCTGCTATCTCTTCACAAGTCTTCCCTTTTGTTTCAGGTACACGCAAGTAGATGAAAACGGTGAAACCGAACAGGAGTACTGCAAAAATGACGAAGACATAGCTCCCACAAAGACTCTAGGGACCAAAGCAAAGTACGATTTATTCTTATTTTGAAGACCTCGTGTAGTGATGGCATGTAAGAATACTGCACAATTGTAGAGATGCAGGAAACTCTTACCTCTAAATAAGGGAAAAACATGCCAACAATAAAATTGCATGTCCAGTTGCAACACCCAGCTAATGCGATGGCTGCCGGACGTGGTCCCTGACTGAAGATCTCTGCCACAATGAACCACGGGATTGGTCCAGGCCCGATCTCAAAGAAAGACACGAACATGAATATGGCCGTCATGCTGAGGTAGCTCATCCATGAGTAAACATCCTGAAAAGCAGAAGAGAGACAATTATTAAACAATGACAGACCACTCTGTCTAATGCCAATTTCAGGTACTCTATACCTCCTGAATTAGAGTTTCTTTCATATTTTAAAATGCCAATCATACCTGAAATGCCAGACCCACTGTCATGGCCACTGCACAGCAACACATTCCTCCCAACCCAACCAGAGTGAGAGTTCGTCTGCCCGTTCTGTCCACCAAGATCACCTGGAGAGCGCGCATACAGACACATAAATGAAGCAGACTGTTCAAGAATCGCAAGAATCATCTACGATTACCCGTATGCTTAAAGACTTCTCGAAGGTGCACTCAGAGCTTTCAATTCATTTTTAATTTATATATATTTTTGCCATATACTGACATCTAGTGGTTTTGAACTGTTGAACCAGCACAACCAGTTATTTTTAGGCTGTAGTGATATTTGGATATTTATCCATATGTATTATAATTGATTTTTATTATTAATTTATTCATTATTCCAAAAATTGTATCTACTGTTTAATAATAATCATTTTTATTACTACTGTCTACTATTATTATTATTATGTTTAATATTTATTATTATTTATTTATATTTTATTTTTCCTCTCTTTCTATAATGTTTCCACATTATCTTCATGAGGCAACCCTTTATTTTTATTAAGCTGTTTTTATCTGACTTCTATAGAAGCTTGTTTCCTCCACAAATTTATCTCACAATTCTGAATTTTTTCCTCACAATTGTGAATTTATTTCCCACAATTCTGACTTTTTTCCTCACAATTGCATATTTACATCTCACAATTTTAACTTTTTCTTACAATTGTGAATTTATATCTCACAATTTTGACTTTTTACTCACAATTGTGAATTTATTTCTTACAATTTGATTTTATAACTCACAATTATGAATTTATAACCCACAATTCAGACTTTTTTATTACTCGTAATTCTGATGCAATTGAATTTGTTTTTAATTGAAAGATATTAACTGAGTCAGTCTACGAAGCGGGTGCCATTTCCACTTTGCAATTTTCCAAATTTTCATTAAGAACAAAATTATTTTTGAAAAACTTACACCTTTAAAGATATGTTAATCCTCCAAAAAATTATATTTTCCCACCTCAGGCACAAAATCCTGAATAATATTATACTTTTTATTCAGGCATGGGAGTCGTTCTTGTACCACCCCGTCACGGACAATATGTATGCCATTAGAGTAGTAAAACAATAAATATATTTTTAAAAACTAATGTTTTCCTAATAGTAAAGTGTCCCTTTTTTGTAAACCATGAATTGAAAGTCTGTAATTTAATCCATTATTTTTTTAATTTGAGTTCTCGCAATTCTGATTTTTTTTTTTTTTTTGTAATTGTGAAAAATTGTGAGGAAAAGAGCTGAGCAGAATCTTGTGGCAGAATCTCATGTGAAATTACATATACAACATATTTTTCAAAATGACTATTCATTTCTTTAGAGCTAAAATCAGAAAATGGCTTTCTAAAAGCATTGTGCTTTCATGCACCAGATTAATCAAAACATGTTCTGAATGGATTATTTGATTTAGAGTAGCTATTGACTCATTGCTCAAAACTGTTTTCACTAGCAGGCTGCCCTTGAACTAGCATAGATAAACACTGCAAAGTGGTGATAAAATATGGCTTCTCTCCAGCTCCATGAGCCCGCAGGCCTCTGCAGATCCAGCAGTTATTATAACTTATTATATAATCCTTTCACAAGATTCAAAGTGCGGTGTGAAACATGAGCGTGATTGATAATGTCAGCAATTTTATTTTATAAATCTAATCTAAATTTGGTCAAATTATGATCATAGTGCTAATGAGTGTTGTTCTGCCTTTCAGTTCTAACAATCGCTAGCTGTTGTCTAAAGGAACACGCTCTCAACTAAGTTGGATTTATCTACAATATCAGTCTTGATTTACTGTCAAAAAGCATTAAAGGAAAGTAAGACCCAAGAGGCAACGGCACTCTGCCGTTTCTAAGAGACGAGAGCCTGTTCCTCAGCAGCCGGTGTTTGCCTTTAAATTAGTGTCTATTTACCGACACAAGGGTGAAAATGATGTTTACAACTCCCACTCCAATAGTGGCATACACAGGCTGACCAACCCCTGCAGTCTGGAAGATCGAAGTAGAGTAATAAAAGATCTAGAAAAAACACAAAAACAAGATCAAATATTACTGTTGTATAATAGTAATGTGGTCCATAAAACTTCAATTGAAATGGTTTTTTTTCCCCAATAAAATTGGAGTAGGGGAGTAAAATTGAGCGTACAGCGTTGATCCCAGAGAACTGCTGGGAGAAATGCATCATCAGGGCCACAAAGAGCTGCTGGCGGTACACAGAGGAACGGAGCAGACGCAGGATGGACATCTGCTCCTCTTTCATGGCCTCCTCCTTCTGCGCCTGCATCTCTGCTATGTCCTTTGAGGTGTCGTAATCTCCCTTCAGTCTTTTCAGACCTACCAGAAGGAAAAAGGTCAGGAAAAACTGAGCATCATTATTTTGTCTGATCTTTGGGGAAGTTCAGAATAAAGGCCTCTTGACACCAAAAACAATAAATATAACGACAACTAAGTTATTTTTTATGTTTTAAAAATCACTCAACTCTAAGAGAATAGAGGAGTCCATATCACAACAGAGTAACAATATTTTTGAATTCCCTTTTTTTTTTCACAATTTCTTTGAAGAATATTTGTCATTATAGTGTTCCTTCTGGCTATGAACGGGCCTTTAGAGAGAAGAGAATTAATTAATTGTAAAACATTCTAATTATTATGACAGTGTTTTAGTAGCATGTTAAAAAATAAAATAAAAAAACGAATTCATAATGTTACAAGAACAAAGTCATAGGGTTATGATGAGAATAAAGTTGCAATGTTGTAAATATAAAGACTTCATAAGCATTTTTATACTTAAAATACAAATTCGTATTACTTTTTGCATTGAAAAGCAATTATAAAGCATCACTGTTTTTATCATATATATTTTTTAAAAATATCATATAAACTCATACATTTTGTGTAATATGGCGTGAAAGTATTTTGAGGGGAAATTTATATAGGGGTATATATATATATATATATATATATATATATATATATATATATTCCTATAAGCAAACCTTTTAACATAAATAAATGTTCATCAATGCAGAGAATGGATTTGGAGAATTTAGATACTAGCATGATTAGCATGTGTTAATATTTACTAACAAAGAAATACTTTTTGCAAATCGGCACAGAGTTTTCATTAGTATCTGGCAGTGGTTATGAACAGTAGGAAATTGAATTTATTAAGGAGAAATAACCAGACAGACATTCAGGAAATTGCCTGTTTTGTGCTATCTTTAGCAACCAGTGGACAACTCAACTTCACTGTGATGCTACTTTATTAATTCTCATAATATTGCGACTTCAATATCACAAAACTTTATTCTCAAAAAATTGCTACTCTAATGTTGACTTTATTCTTTAAACTTAATGACTAAAGTTAAGGCCTATTATGAGATCATCCTCAAAATGTTTCTATTTTTACCACTGCACAAAAACGATCTCTCTACTCTATAAATACAAATGACATGTTTAAGCATACATTGTCTAAGAGTTAAGGAGTGAGAAGACTTTGGCACATACTCTTGCATGTTTCTTCCACTTTGCCCAGTTTGATGTAGAGGTATGGAGGACTCTCTGGGCACAGAAGCAACAGCAGACTCTGCAGGATGGCAGGAGCTCCAGAAAGACCCAGCAACACGTGCCACATGTCATCATTTCCCAGCAGGAACTCCAGACCAATGACCTGTGGATAACAAGGACACCTGCACACATCTTACAGCTTCTAATAAGAGCCGACAAAGATTAAACTTCATTTTTTAAAAGTGATGAAGACTATATAATGTACAAACTATAACTATACAAACGCAGATAATGTGACCTTAGACTACATAAGCGTTTGACTTAAAATACAAATTCGTATTACTTTTTGCTTTGAAAAGCTATTACAAAGCATCCCTATTTTTTATCACAATTGTTTTAGGTGATTGTTAAACTGATTTGCCATGGAAGGTCATGTATGGCCACCAGTTCCCGCTATGAACCTTTGAATCTTTATGTATTTGTGGATTTGACACTCACTTGACTAAGAAGGATGCCAATTACAATGGCCAGTTGGTGGAGCGCTCCCATAGCCCCTCTGTACTTCACTGGAGAAATCTCTCCAATGTACAAGGGCACCAGGCCAGATGACAGACCTATAACACATATGTCAATCAAAACATTTTGCATAAACATACAAAACATATACAGTGCAATGTAATAAAACAAATACATTTAAGTAAATATCTGTAATGAATGAATGCCTAGAGTGTGTACACCAGTCAGAACATCTTAGCACGTGAAGTCATTTAATCTATCTCTGTTGATATCTGATATAATCTGATATATATATATAGTGCTAGTTCCTTTGTAGGCAGTGACAATGATGCATCTGAATATGCCTACCTCCATACTGTATCGTAGGCAAAAAACTATATGTGAGTCGAGTATTCAAAGTATTCATAAAACAGTAGGCGAAAAGTACCTGGATGACCTACTACTTCTAGCAAGATTCTGAAGTGCACATTTGATGGACACTTTACTATCCCATGAGGCCACGGAAAATAATTCATACTATATAAAATGTATAATGTCTTTTTAACGGTTGCAAAGTACGTTTCAAACCAAATGTAGTACCTATAGTATGTGATTTCAGACGAAGCAATGATTGAATCATGCATCATTCACACTGATTTGTTGAATGAAGCAAGTGCTGCCTGTATGAGTCATTGTATCATTCACTCAACTGAATCATTCAAAAACACTGATTCATTAAGGAAACACTGCTACTGTTTTGTACACAAAGGTTTATATTTCGACTTAATTTGGAATTACTTTCGTTGATGTGAAGATTGGATCATTTTACTGATTTGAATTTTGAATCATTTTCATTTGAGTTAAATTAAAATGTTAGATATTTTCAAAAGCCAAATTTCCTTTTTTTGTTAATTATTAATTAATTATTTGTTGATCGTAATGTGAATTAGGAAAACCCCATTGGCCTAATGCAGTCAAATATGAATAATGAGAAACAGAAAATCAACAAAATAACTGGAAATATTGTATTTAAAATGTAAGTTACAGTAATAAATTCTTGTTTATTGAACTGCTATAAAGCAATGTCCCACTCATTGATTTTCTAAACAGCTTGCTGTACAGCTCTGCCCGTATGATATTGCTTTTGAATTATTATAAGACCAAGGCTGTTATTATTAAAAGACCTGTTTCCTTTTTATCTTACGTGTTCTTGTTTCTTCTTATTTGGTTTTAACACATTTTAAATAAAATTTCACTCCATTTTTTTACTATTTATTGTTATTTTTATTTCTTATGCATCAGTTATGATTAGCTACTTTCAAACTAGACTTTCTCTCAAGATTTTCTGAATAGGCAATACTCTGTCTTACCACAGTACAGTCCCATGATAGCGCGTCCTGCTATCACCATGAGGTAAGGTGTGCCCATCTTAGCCAGGCTCATAAGCAGCCCAGCAGTTATGGCAAGGACATTTATTGCCAGCATGCCTTTGATCCTGTAAATCAATATTATACAGAGAGGAACACAAATGAGTCATTCTACTGTATCTGAACATATCTTAATTCTTCAAGATAAAGAAAGCTGAAGCTATTTCTTGCAATTCACGCCATTGAGCGCTTTCCTTTTTATGTTATCGCAAATAATAATTCCCAAGTTCACAGATACTCCACCTTCCACGGAAGTCGCTAACAAAGCTCACAAGAAAGGAGGACACCATGCCTCCAATGGAGAAGATGGCCACAGACAAGGACCAGTACATGACCACAGAAGGATCAGAAGCTTCTTCATGTTCTGTGGTGTTTCCTCCTTCTCTACGGGCCAGTTCTTCATTATAGACACCAAGAGATCTTGCATAGTGCCTCTCAATGACCTACAACACAAATGGCACACTGCCATGACAAATCCTATCCTAATAATGATACAGAACAAAAGTCCTTTCTCTTGAAGATATAATCTTAAGAAGATAAATCCATATCATTCTGGCTCAGAATGCAGCTGGGAGTGACAAGGTTGTAATGATGGTGTGATGACTACTGACCTTCTGTGGGGCATTGATGACTCCCAGGCTGTATCCCATCTGAAGAGATCCAAGTGTGGCTGTGAACACTGCCAGAGCGAGTGTGCCTGTTAACTGCTGCGAGACAGGAAAACAGGACAACCGTTAACACACACATACAAACATAAACGTTCAACGTACTGTATTGATTTCTTCTTTATTAAAGGGAAATTAGGGCACACTTTACAATAAGGTTTCAATTGTTACTAGTTAACAATAACCAATGTGAACAATACTTCAGCATTTAATCTAAACTAATGTTAATCGCAACATTTACTAATACAGATCAAATGTTTTATTTGTTAACATTAGTTAATGCACAGTGAACTATCATGATTAATGGTTAATACATGCTGTATCATCATTGTAATGTTCAGCGTTCTGTTATTCAAGAAGTCACGCGTGAACATCATTAGTTCATTTTAGGTAGGCCTAATGCATTAACTAATATCAACAAATGAGATATTGTTACTTATTGTTAAAGAAATTAGTGAAACAAACAAAATGATCTGCAAAAAATGACAATTCTCAATTACATATTTTACTCTTAATCGAATGTAGCCCCGCCCCTTTTCAGCGCGGCGCTTGTTGTCTTTTGTCTTCCGGTTTGTATTTCCACAGCGATCTTACGTATTTATGAATGAACTGCCTGTTTAAAAATCTTCCCGGTCTACTGACATCTGCTTTAAACATTACAATGCTCGTGATAACCTTCGTCAACTCTACAATACGTAAATCCATTTCACCAGCTAATTACTCTTCGACAACGATGCCATAGAAATATAGCCTACAGAGCTACCGCAAAACCGGAAGTTCAAAGACAATATTCTAAAGATGGCTGCACGCTTGTTTCTCTGGCACATAGGTCTTGAACTGAATGAAAGAAAATGTTTGTGAAATGAAATATAATGCATCCATTTTAATAAAATTGCGCTCTTAATGAACAACTACGTTAATGTTTTTATTTATACCAATAATAAAATGTGGAGGTAACACTTGACAGTAAGGTTTCATTAGTTAACATTAGCCACTTTAGTTAATGTGAACTAAGAATGAACAATACGTCTACAGCATTCATTAATCTTAATGAGAATTTCAACATTTACTAATGCATTGGTAAAATCAAGATGTAATGCTCTGTGAACTAACAAGAACAAACTGTATTATATATTAACTAACATTAACAAAGATTCATAAATACTGTAACAAATGTATTACTCATGGTTAGTTCATGTTAGTTAATACATTAACTAATGTTAACTAATGAGACCTTTTGTGAATTGTGTAAGTATTCATCTGTGTTTGAACAAACATTTGATTTTAGTTCAATAAACATGACTAGATAAAGTTGGATTAACACATTTTACTCAAGATAATTGAGGTGATGCAACTAAAAATATGCGTTTAAAATATCTGATATGTTTTTGTGCAGTGAGTAATACTTGAGTAAACAGAATTAAAGCTCTTGATAGACTGAAAATCTCTGGTAATACTAATTTAAAAGTGTGTTTTGTTCATATTACATTGCTACAATTATCCACTATAGTATAAATAATGCACAATCACAAAGAACAAATGTGTGTATAGAGCAGGTACACGGAGTTCATTCACATTACCAAGTACTTATGTAAATAAACGGTCATATAAATAGAATGACCAGGTCCTTGTATATCATCTAAAAACTGTTGCATTTCTTAAAGTACAAAAATTCGTACTCGGCAGTTAGTACTGAACCAGAATCCATATTCTGGTCATTTTTGTGATTCATTTGTCCATTTTTAACTAAATGGTTATTTATTTAGTCAAATCACAGTAACAACGAAAACCCAGAAACATCTCAATCACAGCATGAATAACATCTGCATTCATGATTCTGCATGTCATGACTATCGTGTCTGCTGTCTCATTCATACAAGAGTAAATTCAAAACAGTCCACAAAAAAATGCATTTACATTAAATATGCATCTACTGTACAGCATGATCAACCTATCAATCATAGACTGCATTTTCATTATCCATTTGAATTTATGACGACAGATGAAAACATTTACCTTCTCCATTTTGCATGAAGTGTCAGCAAAAGACGCTCTTGGTCGTTATTAGTGGCTCCAAGGTTCTCGGCTGCTTTCCCAATACTCAGTAAATGATCAATCCTGTCACTGCAGGATCATGCTGCACACGGGTGCTGTGCTGGAGACCTTCTGCCCTTAACCATCCGCTAATGATGTCCATGTCTCACCGCGGTTTATATGGTGCTTTAGGAAAATCATTTCCCCACTGAATAACAGAATATTATTTCACTCTTGTGGTGAAAATGAAAATGTAAATTTCGTAGAATGACAGGTGTCAGCATTGCATTGCAAGATTGGTGTTTTTGTGTGTGTTTTTTTTTTTTTTGCATAGCATATAAAAATGGCTGGAAAAGACGTATGTGCTTGAGCAAGAAGAGTTAATGTATTACACCTATCAGAGCAAAGTTCTCAGTGCTCAGTGATACTGGCGCTTTCATGAGCTCAGTAAAAAACAGCCAAAGATTCAGCAGAGGGAGGGACACAGACACGAGCCAAAAAAGGTACTTATTTGTTTTATTTTTTTCTTATCATAAAATAAAAAAAACAAACCAAAACGAGCTTCTATCACCGTAAAAGAACTGAAAATCTTGTTTACAGCTTCTGAAAGAACGACGATCATTAAAAATGTATTAAGACAGAAACATTAACCATTCTTGAGTGTCAAATAAAGTAGTTAATTAAAAGAGCTCAGTGAGGTTCTTTCCTAGCACTGGCTGAACACAGTGTTTCACACAGCATACATACATCAGCAGGACATTATTGCTAAAAACCTCTCATTCCCTCACCATTAAAATATCTTCTTTTGCTATGTAAGAGATGTGAAAGAAATATAAATATCTATATAGTGTGCAAACATCAAGTGACTTTGAGAACATCTAAAGCGTTGAAATGAAGACAAAGGCAAACATACAAATCAAAACCCTCAAAAAAGGTAATAAACTGAAAAAAGATCTAATTAACAATACAAAAACAATACATCTGTTGACCCTACTGTAACAAATATTGTACCAGGAAGTAATGATCAACATCTGTGATATTTTAGTCCAAGAGACTGTTTTTAAGTTGTGGATTTTGAGTACCACATAAATGTCAGATAGAGACACTTCTCCCTTTTTGGAATGTTTTGAGCCCCAAGTTTTTTTTAACCGATTAAGCATTGTTGCAAAATAAAAGCTATCTCTTAATACATCAATGCTAATAAGTCTTTTGAAATGTTGAAAAAAAAAAAAGACTCGCAGCCTAAAATGTTGGATGAAACGTAAAAGTTATGGCGTAAGAATATTAAAATGCAAAAATCAATAAATCAATGTGCCTTTAATGGTTGATTTCACACAGGTTAACTTGTGCTAGGCACTAGAAAGAAATCTAAATAAGTCATCATCAATTCTCAATAGTCACTGAAATACAGGTGCTTTCATCCTTTTTCTTTTTTTTTTCCTTTTAAATTTAGTTGATCTCAGATATCATGTTGCTCTGACATACACATCGCACAACATCTGATCCAGTGTCTACACAAACATGCAACCAGTGAGGGGGATTGTTTTCTTCCACGTGTGACTATTTCGTGCTCCTGTTTCGTCATGTTTAAAACATTCCAAAAAGAAGTTAAAGAAAGAATTCAAAATATGGTTTGCAACTTAAAGATTCGCTCATCCGTTCAGCTCTGTCTTTCCAACCTCAAAGCTATAAAACAAACTTTGATATAGTACTTTGATACAGTATAGTACTTATTGGTACAGTACTTTTGATAAATGTACAGTATATGGATCTTGTTGACAATATACAAATGAGCACCAGTGTTATTCGTTTCTTTTGAGCATGTCGTTCTCTTCTGAGAAATTGGACAAAAACGGGCATCACAGATACTTGTGAAACTGGCAGAACTGTTTGCCAATATAAAAGTGTAACATCGAGAGACTAAAGCTTGGTCTTAGCCTGAGTGCTTGCTAATGTTATCCCCACATTTGTTATCTTTTAAATACTGTCCAATTCTTTACAATCATGCAACTGACTAAAATTCATTGGAAACTGAACAAAAGTCAATCAAAACCAATAGGAAACAGGAACGTAAAGGGGAGGATCCTAATAACAGGCTTTACCAGAGGCCACAAAATAAGGTCTAAAACCGAGTTCAAGTTAATCAGCGCCCTCTTCTGGGAACTGCGTGCCACTGCAGGTGACGTCAGATACTGCACCTCCATGAGCCGTGTGCAGAGAGTCAGTGCTCTCCCTACGGGACTGTCTCCAGGCTCACTCCTCTGAGTCTCTAATATTTTTTTTTAAATGTTTTTCAGACCAAAGTGTCAATGTACCGTGTGCTCACAGACAGGAAAAAGGCTCCACAGTGTTGGGGTCTGCAGAAGCTTCACCAGTTCATCAAAGTGTTCCTGTTCAGCGTCATGAAGAACACTTGACTGCTACCGCCTGATCGGACCGAGGCGAAGAACACCTGCAGAACAAAATGAGAACTGTTAGCTTGTCCATAACGGTCTAAGCTCTTTTAGATAAACAATAGCATTTACATTTGGAGATGATCTAAAACAACAATACTAGTCTACATTATGAGGGCGCTTAAGAGACTAACCTTGTCGTTCCTCTCACAGAGGAATTTGAGTCTCTGAGCTCTCTTGTGCATGAACACACCATCCAGGTGGCCCGTTTCAACAGAGCGGATCTCAATGGCTTTCTCTCCCCAGCCCATGATCTGGTTGGAGTGGATATAAGCTGCAAAACAGAACATCTAATTGAGTTCTGATGGAAAGACAATATTTATACCAAAAACAATATACCATAGTTCTAAAAAATGTGAATAAGTATTATTTTACTTTTTTAAAAAAGATTTAGTATAATCAGCTACTAAAAACAGTGTTGCCGATTATTATTGTGATATTTTGTTCAATTCTTGGGGACAGATATATCAAAGGGATAGATCATTTATGCAGAATGTCCAAGCAGCTCTTTTCCATATAATGACAGTGAATGGGGACCATGGCTTCAAGTGAGACTTTTACTGAAATAATGACTTAAACCTCATATGGAGGAAGAAGAAGAAGAACTGAGATTAAGCAAAAAAGCTGCATTGAGGTCTTGTGTGTGTGTATATATATATATATATATATATATATATATATATATATATATATATATATATATATATATATATATATATATATATATATATATATATATATATATATATTTTAAAATGATGTCTTCTTGGTTCCCATCGACCTTCATTGTATTAAACAAACATTCTGCTAAATATTTTCGTACAGCTCCCTATATAAAGTTGGATAAACAAGAATAATCAAACTTTATTCATCAACCTACCATATAAAACAATATATACAGTATAACTAATCTCAATTTATTAATCAATAACATCATTGCAGAATGTAAACTATATTGTTAGCAAGCTCTAATGCAACTATAAGGCATGAGGATATTAAGATTTTATAAACATTAACATTATGATTTTCTGCAAAGCTGTTTTGAAACAATGCGTATTGTGAAAAGCACTAATGGACTTGCAGCATGAGTGAGTAAGGGGTGAGTAAATGATGAAACTATCCTTATAAAATACACTCCTTACAAACGGCAAAAACAGATCTCTGAATGCCATGCCATCTTTTCATACACAGTCTATTTTTCCACCTCCCCACAGACGATTAACACGCATTGCACAGGAATCACCCTAAAGATGAATAATTCTGTCCGTGAACACTACTAATAATCATAACAGCCTGCCAAACCACGAGAAGCTCTGCCTAAACACTCCTCCATTGAGATTATTATAAATGACAAAGCGTGCCAAAAGCCCTAAATCTTACAGATAATGTGTTACACAAACCAGCTCACACACACAAATAACCATGTTCATACTTCTCAAAACATGAGAGAAGTTGATGCATAGTTCGAATGTTTATGAACTCTGGGTGAACTACTTTTATCTCCTCCCACAAGGCAGAGGATTGTGTGGCGGCCCTTTGTAGTTTTCACGCACTTCTGTTGACTGCGCATCCCTCAAGCTCTGCCGATGAGCTGGCAGAACAAGCTAACACAAACAGACACTGCGGAAGAGGCCAATCGGATATCAGTGCCACTGTGAACGTGGAATCAGGGTGATATCAGTCGGCACAGCAAAATATGCTAGGCTCTTTTTAAGTATTCTCGGAAGATAAATATTTGATAAATTGAATGGGAGTCATTCTCTGGTCACTATGGCTTGTTTTGTTGTTGTACAGCTGGGATGGGCTACTATTGTATGTTTCTATTGAAACAAACAGACTCACCAACAGAGGTGGGCATCTCTCCCCACTGCAAGACCACGTCCTTGGTGATTCTGCCGTAAGTGTTGACATAAACGCCCTCATCTTCATAACACAGCAGCATTTCCATGCCATCAGTCTTAGGAAGCACCACGATGGCATGAGGGGTCACACTGCTCTGAATCTAAGAGAGGGAGAGATAGAGAGAAGAAAGGGTTATTTACAGATCATGCTGCAGTGCTTAAAGAGACCATTAGAGGGCCACATATTCAATTTACATGTATTCATTGCATAAAGTTCAGTATTCAGCCACGGCTCATCTGTATGGGCAGGTGGGGCACCAAAATATTCATCCACTAGAAAGAGCTCTATATAAAATAAAATCGTAACAAATATTTTTCAGATTTTTCAGACTATTTTAAGTGTTTTAAGTGAGCAGAATATATTAACATTTAGCACATGACGGCAGGAAGGTATCATTATACTAAAGCCCAATTTATACTTCTGCGTCGAACTCACGCCGTAGCTACGTCGTAGGCTGTGTGTAGCACGCGTACCCTGACGTGCACCTCTCCAAAAATGTAACAACGTGTCAATTCTACGCAGACCGCAAGCAGGGGCGCAACTAGTCTCAGCCTCAGACGTCACGCCCACGGAACGTTGGCTAAATGTCTGATGCATATGGCACACTTTTCTGGAAACACTTCAGGAGTTTCAAAGTCGCGACCTGATTGGTTGAATTCTACAGGATGTCCGCAAGACGTGTGTGTCGCGTTCTTTAACGGTCCGTCTGGAAACAAATGCCGTGATGCCAAAACCCCTCGTGGAAGAAGAAAGCCGTTGTGTTTACAACTGAGACAAATGAGCGCTTACCAGGATCAACTAAACGCTGGATTTTCAAAAGTATGTGAAGTTTGCGGCTCCATTGTTGCAGTGAACTTGCACAACGTTCTTGAATGAATAATTTATTAAATGCACGCCGGTCTGTTATTGTAGGGACATCGACATTATATTGGCACGCCCCTAAACATGACGCGGAACAAAACGAACTGTGATTGGTTGCGTTATATGTCAGTCAAACGTCCTCTTGGCCAAGAAAAGCTGCGATAGAGTCCAGACCTTCAACCGCCTTCCCGAGAATGCTTTGCGGGCGCGTCAAAGTCGCTTGACGTCACCCATAGGAATATAGTGGAGTGTGGCGTGACAGAAGTGTCGCACGGACAAGTGGATCCGCACCGTTAAGGCTGATTTATACTTCTGTGTCGGACCTATGATGTAGGCTACTTGTTGGTTTTCTGCATCTTTGTCCGCGTGGACATGTAATTATTACACATACAGAGGAAGCATGTAAAGGCTGATTTATACTTTTGCGTCAAGACCTACGGCATAGCCTCCGTGTCGGTTTTCATTTATACTTCTGCGTCGTTTTCCGCGTTGACATGCAATTACACATGCAGAGGGAGCATGTGAAACCCGAGGGAGGGGATCTAGAAGACCAATCACAGCACTTGCAGTCCGCGTAACGCGCTTTTACATTTTTGGAGAAGTGCACGTCAGGCTACACCATAGGCTACGAAATAGTTACGGCGTAGGTTTGAGAAAAGTATAAATCAACCTTTATGAAGCAGTGACAGAAACGTAGGAGGCTGGTATGCCTAGCTTTATTCCGTGCTTTACATAAACCACGCAAAATCCAATCAGAGCAGTCAGACATGAAATGCGATTTGAATAGGATTTCAAACCATATGAATGTAGCTGGAAACGAAATTGAATTTTAAGATTTTCTTTTTTGTTGTTTTTTGCTGTTCTAAATCTGATCGGATTTCAATCGGATTTGGACTGACAGTTTGAATGATGCTTAATTGAGAGCCATTGGACAAGATTTCAGACTGCCGTGCTTATTTTCACTTTATCTTACGGAAACCTCGCTCCAGAACAGGATGATATCAGTTCGCTTCAGCTATGTGTATATTTGCCTGCAGGTCTGTAACTAGTTGGCATGTCTGTTCTTCCTTATCAAGGTATACGAGTAGTAGCGTATCAAATGAAAAAATGTTTACTTCTATTCGTGTGTCGTGTGTACTTCGAGCGTGTCAATCAACATCCAAGCACCAACCTCAGGCAGAATTACGCAAGGACACTAGACCTCTGCCAAAAGTGTGTCTGCATGTGTTCAATGATTATCTTACAATATAAAAGCTTAAAAACAGTTTATATTAAACTAGCACTAAGATCCAGAAATTTCCCTACCTAAATTTACAATCAGGAGCTGCTACTGATAGTATTTAATAAAAGAGCACATTAAATTGCACTTATAATTGCATTTTGGCAGCTGCTTTTTAACATGGGTGTATATTTAAGCAGAGAATATTTCAGCTGAAAACATCTATTCACATTTACAAGCATTATTCTACTACTATAGGTTTAGATAGCAAATTCTATCTATCTATCTATCTATCTATATATCTATCTATCTATCTATCTATCTATCTATCTATCTATCTATCTATCTATCTATCTATCTATCTATCTATCTATCTATCTATCTATCTATCTATCTATCTATCTATCTATCTATCTATCTATCTATCTATCTATCTATCTATCTATCTATCTATCTATCTATCTATCTATCTATCTATCTATCCATCCATTATTTGATACATTTCTACAGAACGTGAGTAAATCAATAGCTTCTGTCTTCCTCAAAGCTCCTGAAACCTTTCTTACATTTTTCACACTTTCAAGTGCCGAACACAAGGGAACATAACATGTGGAGGCACGTTATTTCACCAAGATTAGACTACAACACCCAAGAGCAACAGTGCCAAGGGAACCTCTGAACCAATCAAGAGGGTGTTGCCCATGACTGGCTCCCCTACCCAGAGGCACAACATAATTGTGTTTTTACAGAAGCCAAACCACAGCCTAGTATCACTGAGACTTAATCCACAGGTCTAAACAGCTGCATTCATGTTTAATTTGTGGTTATAAATTATGTGCAAAAAAAAAAAAAGTGCAAAAATTAATTATTAAAAAAATATTTACATTACAAAACCATAGCTTACATGTGATGGTATGTAGATGTCATAGGGGTTTCCAGAATCCACATCTATGACGTGAAAGCCCACACTAGACCCATAGATGACCTTTAACCTCTGACCCTCTTCTACAGTCAGGTCCACAAGCTGAGGCCTGTGCTGCAGTTCTGTGAACGACTGCCAGAGAGAAAGAGATACAGATAAAGAGATGGATGCTGAGTCTGGGGAACTGGTTAAACAGGCAGTTAATGCATGTAAACCTTTAAGCCATTTTCTTTCATTTACAAATTATTCTATCACGTTGGTTAAATAAAAAAGTAAGCATAAAAGACAAACTGGAAAGAGAGAGAAATATTGTTGCAGCATCATACCTTGAAAGCCATGAATTTATGGTATGGCTTGGGGGCCCATGCGTAAATCTCTACCGAGTTCTTCAGTGCGATTACCAGGAATTTGATTCTCTCGTATTTCACTGAAAACAAAGTAAATCATGCTTTCAGTTCCCAGCAGCTCCCAGTGGCAGTCTGTCACATTCATACAAGAAAGCAGATTGTCCCCCTCTGCCACTCTCCATGTTGTTAGAGGTGTGTCGATTAGCATCAGAGATCTCGATCAGCCTACTCTACAGTCTCAGACTTGACTTAGCCTCTGCTTTAACAGGGAAGCTTTCATCTTTACAATTAATCACTCAATAAATCAATCAATCTATAAAGCACAATAAAACAACAGTGGTTGACAAATGTGCTGAACAATATCATTTAAAGGGGTGGTATAATGCCCTTTTCACAAGATAAATCTCTGATGTCCCCAGAGTGTCTATGTGAGGTTTTAGCTCAAAATACCCCATAGATATTTTTATATAGCATGTTAAAAGTTGTCACTTTTTGAGGGTGAGCAAAAACGCACTGTTTTTGTGCCTGTCCCTTTAAATGCAAATGAGCTGCTGCTCCCATCACAGAGGCCGGAGCTTCAACAGCTTGTGTCTTTTTACCTCACACATGCGAACTGAAAATTTAAAAAATGTTTAGCCTTTTATGTTCAAACCGAAGTCAGAAAGATGGAGAGATTCAAGAAGAAGTGACAACATGTAGACAACATTTCTGAATGGTTAGTTGATGAATTTATGTAGCTTATGTGTAGTTATCTTCTAGTCATTGATTAGCATATTCTGTCTTGATAATCTATAAATCGCATTCCGGGGGCAGGGTTTATGTAAATGTTAGGGTTGGTGATGTCACTAACCCGGGAGGAATGTCATGTAGTCCCTACCAGCCGTTTGTTGTAGTCCTTAAAAAGCAATTTCTTTAAAAGTAAATATCTCCCTTTGAATTGAACTTTGAGCGTTGTAACTTTGCATTTGTTGTTTATGTTCAGACAGCAACATTACACACTAACTAAAATTAGAAAAGTTAAATCATAACTAGATGTACCGCATGGCGGTACAAAATATGACCGCCGCTCAGGCCTGCACTGGCTTTCCACAAAAATAA
>NW_028295979.1:0-25149 GCF_964197995.2 Scardinius erythrophthalmus
TCTGTATAATGAGCCATTCATTCAGGTGTGACACTGACTGAGCCAAGAATGAATGCAAGGACAAAAGATATATTTAGAAGAAGACTTATATTGACCATTTAAGATTTTGCTTACATCTATCTTGTAAATATGTTTTGCCATTTTATTAAAAAGGTTACAATTACAACAATAATTACAATTTCAACAATATTTCAAGTGTACTCTTTCTTTGTAAAAAAATGATTATAGGCCTACATTTTATCATATGTATTCATTAGTTTGAATATAGCCAACATATATATATATATATATATATATATATATATATATATATATATATATATATATAATTTCTCAGATAATACTGCCTATTATTGATTATGCTGACATTGTTTATCAGAATACCACTGACACCAATCTTATGCCCCTTAATGTTGTAATGAACTCGCTTTGTAGATTTGTTTTGAGGTGTCCTTATAGAACTCATCATTGTTTAAAGTATGAATCACTTAACTGGTTGCAGCTTAAATCAAGAAGGCAACTCCACTGGGTGCAGTTATTTTCAAATGTGTTTATTTTAACTATCCCTCCTATTTAAAACAGTATTTAATTCCAGGCAGGTCTGCATATTCACTCAGACACATGCAATATCCCTTTTTGTTGTGCCCAGAATATACAAAGAAGTTGGACGTAGAACGTTCCAATATAAAGCGCCATGTGACTGGAATAATCTTCCTCTTTCTTTGAGGTCTATAACTTCTTTTCGTTTTTTTAGATCATCCCTACTTTTATATTTTCAAACAACCTGTTTATGTTTTAAAAGTTAACCTCAATTTTTTGTGTATTTTGTTTATTTTAAAATATATATATTTATATATTTTTTTTTTTTGGTGAGTGGGATAGGTAGGTGGATGTAGGTGTATGTTAGGGAGAGAATCTGTGTATAATTGTGTTGTGTCTGAATGAATTTATGTGTATTTGTAATGTTGTTATTTATTATTTTTTGTTCATGGTTTGTTTTGTATTCTGTATTTGTGTTTATAGGACCCTCTTGAAAATGAGATGTTGCATCTCAAGAGACTATCCTTCAATAAATTCAAATTCATATATATATATATATATATATGTATGTATATGTATATGTATATATATATATATATATATATATATATATATATATATATATATGTATGTATGTATATATATATATATGTATGTATGTATATATATATATATATGTATGTATGTATATATATATATATATATATATATATATATATATATGTATGTATATATATATATATATACAGACTAGATCCTCTCCCCTGTCTCCATTGAACTTTTCAATGAAAATGCCACTTTCCTCTCCTATGTCCCACAACCCTACAATGACGACAGAGATACAAGCTGACACCACAGGCACAGTACATGGCTGTAAGTGTTGATGTTAAGTCAGATCTTATAATAGAGCAATATTAGTTTGATTTCTAATATATTTGTGAGGTGGTAGGTGCAATGCTATTTTTGGTTATCCGCTGTAGGTATCAAAAATGCCTGGGCTGGAAACGACAGTTATATACTGCTGTCCAAAGTGGGACCCAATAAACTATTTTACAAAGACTTACGGATCGGCCCTGGAAGGGAGTTGGAGAGTGACGTACACATTTCACTGATTTTGACAGATAAGCCTTTCATCTGCTATGTTCATATTTTGTATTAATGTTTAATTTTGCAATGTTTGTCAAGGCTATAAATGCGTATCTGACCCTGAAAGTGAGGCAGCACAATTTGACCTGACTGGGCAAAGAATTCCATATGGACACATTTGCTATGACAGACGTGGAAGAGAAAATATGAAAGGCTAAGGTGTCCTGCAAATTTTATTTATTATTATTTTGCATTTTATTACTTGTGCTAATGCCCATTTTGTTCAAGGCTTTGTGTACATTCATTTGTGCTGTTGGTACATACTCAAGGCTTTGGTTAGCAAGGAATAGATCATAATGCTGGACCCAGCAAACTTTGAGGTCATAGTGGGCATTGTAAACGAGGGCCACCACTGGTTCCTAGTTGGAAGTATTTGTGGTATAGAACAGTTTCCTTGAGTTTTTCCTTATCCCCTTAATACTGATTTGCAATAATATACCCCTATCGTGTTGTCTGGATATTTTTGCATGTTACTTAGGCTGTATACCCATCCCAACAAATAAACATTCTGCTTGACTCAATTGGAGAGTCAGACATCAAGAAGAAAAGGTGTTTGGAGACAACAAAGTATTTTTCATGCACCACAATCATATGTAGTGTTATTGTGTAATATGTACTATATGCTTGAAAGAGAACCTATACTATCTTGTTTGTAGAGCCCTGATGATAGCAAAGGGTGTTTCAGTTTCAAACTGGGTGTGTGAAAGCTTGCCTCACCCACTTCAGAGGGATGCTATATCATGTAGTGTGTTCGCTTTGAAGATGTGTGATTATAGCATTGTAGCAAATATTAAATGTTCATTAAAATGGGATGATAATTTATTTAATTTTTCTTGATATTTCCTCAGTTTGCAGAACACATTCCACAATTGACAACGAGCTACAAGACATAACACGATACAGAATGAAGATTGCTTTAACTCTGCTCCGCTAATCTGGTATGGCTTTATAAGTTTTGATGTGCATCACTTTCATTAGTGTTGTACTGTACCACATAGATGACCTAAGTGATCTGTGCCACTTTTGTGGAGAGGCAGAAACTTTTGAAGACTCTGAAGGAGAGGCAGAAACATTTCATGACTCTGCAGATGGTCTTTGGGTAACTATGGCTGAGCATTTTTGGTCGGTGTAGCATACACAAAGTTATAATGAATGGACCATTGCTTTAAAACCCCTTTTTTAAATTGTTACTCTTATTTATTTATTTTTATATAGATTGCCTGTGATGACTGTGGGCGATGGTTCCACTTAAAGTGTGTGGGCAATCCATCCAAAAACTCGCTTCTAATAAAAAAAGTTTCAGAAAAAATACAATACTTTTTTAACCCGTACATTCCCTTATATCAAGTTGTGCTTCTTGCTAGTATTCAGTTCTGATGGTATGTATGGTAACTCGGCAACTATGTATAATTGTGTAAACAGGAACAGGAATTCTGGAAGGGAACAGAATAAACTGCTTCACCGTATGCAAGTTTACGCCAAAAGAGTAACACTTGAACTTGAGGCATAAAGTAATGATGAACGCAGTTGATCAGCTCTGTTTATTTGAACCGCGAGAGGCGTCAAAGCTTGCGATACTCCTACATCTACGTCATACATCATCAAAGGTTACTCTGCGTACTCTTTTCTACGCATTAGAAAATCAAGACATTGTTATTTTAGTATAATGAAAACACAAAATGATTATAAATTAATATCTTACTTACATTGTATCTGCACTTTTCCACGATAGAATTTGCAGTCTTCAGTCAGAGTGTGTGTGTACTGACTGACTGAGGTGAGCAGCACTGGTGTGAATGGTATTGCATCATTAGCTCAACAGAGTCTATCTATCTATCTATCTATCTATCTATCTATCTATCTATCTATCTATCTATCTATCTATCTATCTGACCAGACCTATCTATCTATAAACTTCAAGCTTTTAAAACTTGTTCAAACTCTCTGGCTAGGCTTTTTCAAGCCAACTTTAAGTTTGTCTACAAACTTTTTTATCTATCTATTTCTATATCTTTATTAATCTATTCTGGTGGCCACGAAGGTCCATCCACCCGGTCTCCCGAACTGCCGGCTCTGCCCTGGATGTTTCCCGTCCGGCCTAAGACTCTCCTAGTCAGCCTCCAGGCCGCCCACCCCAGTTTGTGGCGAGAGGACATGCCTTTCAGGGAGGGGGGAGGAATGTCGCATTTAAGTTTGAGTTTGGACTTTCTGTTTGTATTTTTAATCAGTTCCTGTGTTCATTTGTTCAGTTTCCTGCCACTCCTTTTTTTACCGTCTTCATTAGTTCATTTGGTTTAGCTGTGTCATTAATTTTCTTGTTAAGGTCCTTTGTTTGTCTCATGTACAGACCCTTTCCAAAAAATTAGAATATCATGGAAAAGTTTATTTCCATAATTCCATTCAAAACGTTAAACTTCAATAGATTATGGATTCAGGGCCCACAACTTAAACAATTTCAAGTATTTAGTTGTTTATTTGTACATAATTTGGGCTTCCAGCTCATAAAGCCCACGGAAACAGGATTTCAAAATTTTTTAATAAGAAATCAGCCCAAATTTTACAGGGCATGAATGTTTTAAACGTGTAAGTGAGAGTGTCACACACTACTCATCTACTAAACTCAAAGCACCTGCACCGGTTTTTCCAGGGCTGCGTTCAGCCCCGACAAAACGTTGCACAACGTTTTTTAAACAGAAACGGTGATGCGTTGAATACACTGTTCTGATGACGCAAGAGTTGCAACTATGGCAGCTGAGAAGGCCATTCTTTGTGAAGAATTTTCGGAGCCTGATGAAGTCGGTATAAATATGTGTTTAATACTACAAAATATGCCCGATGTTACAGTTACTGCACTTGCCGCCCAGAACAAAAGAGAACATCCCAATCGAGTGAAGGGATTTGTGGAAACTGAAATGGAAGCACACATCTTACCTAATTCAGACTAAAACACATCTATTTAGCCTCACATACTGACTTTATTTGTAGTTCATACTGTTTTAATACCCTGTATTTTCTTTCTCATTTTTAGGAAAAGCACTTAATTACCATTGTTTATTTCTATACCAAATGTCATACACTTGCAATGAAGCTAAAAATATAAACAACTACATCATTATGTTGATATTCTATATTTTTACAATAAAACTTACGACAAACGTGTCTTCTAATATCCTCAGTTGTTGTGCATACCGAGCTGCATCGAACACATTTGTAAATTACTTTCCTTGAACCCATTGTGCGAGTTCACTTTAATACCGCGTGCTTTATATACATGTTGCTGCTGATTGGACTGCAGTTCTGACACACCCACCAAACAAGAGAAAACGTATCTCAAACCCCGTTGCACGCCGTTTCCAGGAAACATGATGTTCAACCCGGAAACCGTAGCAAAACGTTGCGCACTGTTGGCCAGTGGTCCAAGGTCCTCTTTTCCGATGAAAGTAAAGTGTGCCTTTCATTCGGGAATCAAGGTCCAAGGGTTTGAAGGAAGACGGGTGAGGAACAGAACCCAAGCTGCTTGAGGTCCAGTGTGAAATAGCCACAGTCAGTCATGATTTGGGGTGCAATGTCCAGTGCAGGTGTTGGTAAACTCTGCTTTCTTAAATCCAAGGTCACCGCATCAGTCTACCAGAATGTTTTAGAGGACTTCATGATTCCTTCTGCTGAGGATCTATATGGAGATGCAGATTCCAGAAGGACCTGGCCCCTGCCCATACCGCCAGAAGCACCAAAACCTGGTTTGATGCCCATGCCATCACAGTGCTTGACTGGCCAGCCAACTCGCCGGATCTAAACCCCATTGAGAATCTATTGGGGATTATCAAGAGGAGAATGAGGGGCACCAGACCCAAAAACAAAGAAGAGCTGACAGCAAGCATCAAGGAAATCTGGGCTTCCATAACTCCCAGGCAATGCCACAGGCTGATTGCCTCAATGCCACGGCGCATCGAGGCAGTGATTAAGGCAAAGGGATTCCCTACCAAGTATTGAAGATTGACGTATCATTTTGAAAGTACCATATTTTGATTGATTTGATGTGATTCTAATTTCTTTTTTTTTTCTGCAAAAACTGAAAAGTAAATGGTGATTTCTTCACAGTATTCTAATTTGTTTAAAATCCTGTTTTCGTGGGTTTTATGAGCTAGAAGCCCAAATTATGTACAAATAAACAACTAAATACTTGAAATCGTTTAAGTTGTGGGCCCTGGCCTGAATCTATAATCTATGGAAGTTTAACGTTTTGAATGGAATTATGGAAATAAACTTTTCCATGATATTCGAATTTTTTGGGAAGGGTCTGTATAGGCCTTATTCGCAAACACCGGAAGTAGCTAACCGCTGCCATATTGTTGACATGACATGTCCTGCCCCTAGCTGCACGCAGATTTGAGTTGAGGGGAGCAGTACGTTAGCCTAATGGCTTCATCTCGTCGCTATCAAGAAGATAAGCTTGATTGGTGTGGACCCATATAAAATAGACCCAATAGCCTTAAGTAAAGATCCGTACTTATTGCCAGCCGTAACTTATCCGGATATTTACGGTATGAACGGAACTTATCTCGTTCATACAGTATCCGCATACACTTCGCAGGAGCTGAAGTCCTTTAAGTCACTTGAGTCATATAACTACTTCATCTCTGGCAAAGTCGGCAACCTTCTTACTTTTGTTCCACCAACGACATCGTCAAACATTGTCGTGATCGCAGAGGTATGTAAATGTTTTTTTGATGTGATGTTTAACGTTAAGCTTACTTGCATAACCTGATGACGATCGCTAGCTAACGTTAGCATTACCAGCACGGGGTTGCATCAGCTGTGTGTAAGTTATATCTTAAAGTCTTAAAGAACGGTAAGACTTCTTTTATCTTAAAGAACGATACATGTATTCGTATTGAACCGAAACAGTACAGGCGCCACGGTTTGGTTCATGAATACACACGGAGAATACACGGTATAAAAATAAATAAAACTTGCATGCAAATTAATTAATGTAATGCGTAACTACTGTTAGATACGCGGGCTCTTTAGGGACACCTAATCTGTAGCCAGCCTTAGCTCTGAAGCTCCGTCGCTATAATCATAGACAGGCTATAATGGACAGGCTGCGATGTCAAGTTTGCAATGCTGTAACGTGTGTGTGTGTCAAGTCAAGTCAAGTCATCTTCATTTATATAGCGCTTTTAACAATGTAGATTGTCTCAAAGCAGCTTTACAGAGATAAGCGTATAATTTAAGGTAACAGAGATTGTTTCGGCTTTACAGCAGAGTTAAGTTATTTCCATCTAAAGTTAGTTTTAATTGATTTGGTTCCGTCGCAATGATCATTTGTTATTAAATTAGGGGCCGTGTGAGAGAGAGAGAGAGAGGCGCGGGCGCGATCGAACAGTGGAGACATAAAAACATAGTCATTTTATTCATACAGGACATCATTCAAACGGCAAAGTGTTTACTTATATTTGTGTACACTCGCAATAAAACACAACATTGTGCTTTTGACAAACTGTAAACTCTTGTCAAACTGTAACCTATAACTGTCACACAACAGTCACCCCAGTGAGTACATTCTACATTGATTAAAAGAAAATCAAATTGGTTTTTAATGGTAGTATTATTTTATACAGAAATAAATTATTTATAATTCAGATGAGAATAAAGTTAGTGTTAATTAAAATTTTAAGGAAAACAAATATATTGATCTGAAGTATAGCAAATTAATTTTAAATTCATTCAGGTACAATTACCAAACATATCTCAAGGTCTTTTTTGTCTTTTTATTAATTTAATTAATAAACTAATTATATAAAACTATTGTCAATGCACTACAAATAAACTGGTTCTATGCCTTTACTTTATTAATAAAACTTATTTAAAAAATACAAGGCTTAAGACATTTATTTTTCCTTTGTTGGAACAGCCTGAGCATGGCTGGACTGGCCATTGGGCATACCGGGCAAATGCCCGGTGGGCCGACGTGCTTTTTAGGCCGATATATCTCATACTCATACTTTTTTTTTTTTTTTTTTTTTTACGGCCCATAAAATGTGTACATCTGCAGCCCATTCGTTTTGTTTTGTTTTGCATAATTGGCGGCGCTGGGTTTGTGCCGGTTTAATGCATTGGTCAAAGTCAGTGTTAGTTTTTTTTCTGACAGACCAGCCCATGAAACACGTAGATCAGCGGCCCATTGGCTCTTTTCTTGATTGACACTGGGCTGGCCCAATCACAACTTTAAACGAGTGAGCGAGCGTGCAGCAGTGTCAGTGTGTATCTGTCAAAATAGTCAGCGAGATGGAGAAGAAACGCAAGGAATGTGCTGAGAAATAGCGTGAAAAAATAGAACCAGGCCCTTAAAGCAGACACTGTAGACTGTGTCAAAATATATGTTTTCTGACCTTCATCAGCTCCTGTGGCAGATGATGATAGTGAGGACAGAGGATCAGGAGAGAGATGAGAGAGTGTAGAGTCCGTGGTAAGCAGCATTACTTTCAAAACACTTAGGCCATGTCATGAGTGTAGATTATTTCCACATCTGCATAGTTGACGATTACCGCAATTCACTAGAAATGTAATGAGAGGCGTTTGTAAACCATTTTTTCCGCCAAAATAAAAGCTTGATGCAGTTTGCGTCAAAATAAAAGATCATGTGCTTATCTCTTTCAAATATAGAAATTGGTACAACACTAATTATGAAAGTTTCCTTTATTTTTTAGTGCATTTGTTTTACAAAATATGGCTATTACTGTCATTGGAGTAATATTATAACTATTATTATGTAGTAGGTGTAATGTAAATAGACACTAATAGACCAACTAAAAGAGGTTTGAATTTTTCTTTGTTTAATTTGCACACTGAATATGGGTTGGAGCTTTTAATTTTAAACTCTCAAAGTGCACCAGATTGATAAATTTAACATTAAAATGCAAAAAAAAAGGAACGGGGTCACACCACCATAGTTTTAACAAAAAATCCTGTAAGAAACACTTGTATTGCTATGCCAGAGCCACTTATGGCTTGTTTTAGGATTCAACACTGGAGTTATAGTTCAACTGTATTAATAAATATCAAATTTGGACTTATTTCATCTGTTAACTCTCACTCTTCCTACAATCACCCATTACATCATTAGTGGTTTTAATTAATAGGAGTTGGTATGCATAATTAAGGTCGTGTAAAGATGGGTGGTGTTTATGATCATATAGTGGGCCGGTCTGGGCAAAAATGCCCGGGCCGATTTTTTGTCCCAGTCCAGCCCTGAGCCTGAGACATGCACAATAAAAAAGAAAAATTGCCTTCTACATTGCAGTGAATAAAAAAATTACCACAACATGCAGTGAATAAAAAAGATGCAGGAAAACGGCTGTTTTAGGATTAGTGAGTATAATTCTGTGACATTTTATGATTTACACAGACCCTAGTTGTTACTCAGAGTAATGTTGTAACTTATCTCCGTGGTGCAACATTTTTTTTATTGAAGCATAAATCACAACTTAGTAATAATTTACGTTGTAATTAAGCTACCTTTGAACCAACACACAGCTGGTGCAACAGGCTGCAGAATAACATCTGAAGCTATTGTGTTTGTTGTCATTATACTTTCTTTCTGTTTCTGCTTCAGATACTATACTCCAATATCTGAAAACCTTTTGAAACTGTGTTTTGTGAAAATAATAACGTAGGCATGTGAATGTTTGAACTGCACTTTGCCATAAAATAAGAATAGAAGCTGCCATACACACAATTACAGAATTAATGTCATGCATGTACCTTGTTTGAAATCTTGAATGCAATTCTGTGTTTTTGTGTTTTCATAGGTTAAACACAGTCAGAAGTTAAGTACCCCACCTCTGCACCCATGGTACTGCCCAGAAGGATGGCATTATCTTGGTTGCACACTGCACGGCGGGATTAGGCGAGACATGTAGCCATGTTGGAGCGGTTCTTTTCTCCATCAAGGCAGCTGTTTTGCTCCGTGAGTCCCAAACTGTGACAGAAAAACCTGCATATTGGTTACTTCCAAGTGGACAACCAAAGGAAAAGTACCTTGAAGTCGAGAACATTGACTTTCACTCAAAAGCTACAATCAAACACAGACTGGACACAACATTTTCAGAAGGGAAACCTATACAATACAAGGACAAACAAAAGCTACTTAATGTGTCAGAGCCAACGGCTGCTGAAATCGCTACTTTTCTGGGAGAGCTGCATGCTACAGGTGATAAACCAGTCTTGCTGTCTGTCATGAAAGACTATGCAGAGTTCTATGCTCCGATACTGTACTGTTCTATACTCCAAACACCGATACTGGCCAGCCCCTGAGTGAGCTATTCGATGAACAGTGCATTTCTATGACAAGCGAACAGTTACACTTACACTGTACAGATGTGGCCTTTAAAAACGCACGTTTTCTCCCGTGGCATTCGGCAATTCGTCTCACAGAATTCTGCAAGTGCTTTCAGGGGGCCTGCTTACAAATTCCAATATTATGAAGCTGCAGACTCGGAGGCTGCATCTACAGTCCCGCACCCAGAGTCCCACATTCTCAGACCCCTCGATTTTCGAGACAGCGCCTCCTGCTGTTCGGAAAATCGTATAACACCCTTCCAAATGCCATTGAAAACAATAGGATGCAATATATTACGGTCTCGTTTTATTTAAAGTTATCCATATAAATATTTGCGTTCCCTGCTTAATGCATGTGCCAAAAAATCTCATTGTGTTCTCTGACTAACAAATTACACGGTAGTTATTTTTTGAGCGTGGGTGTAATTGAAAGAAAATTACTGATGGAAGGGATACAATTACAAATTGAACTATCTTCTGAAAAATATTACCGTAAAACTTCAAATAATAGCCGAGTCCCCTAATAGAATAGACGCCTGTCTCTTTTAAACGCCTGGTGTGACGACAGGTTTGGGTAAATAAAGGCCGGTCTCAAATAGAGGCCTGGTCTGTTTTTTTATTATCGGGTTGTATTTGATCTTCTAAAACCAGTCAGATCGTCTGTTCTATGTTTTGATTAGATTTCACGTGACAGACGAAACCGTTCATGAACGACTCATCACTATTCGCGCGCGCGCGCGTGTGTGTGTGTGTGTGTGAGGGAAAAAGATGAGATAATATTTCATTAACTTCGGGATGTTATCCTTACTTATGGAAGTGAGGATCACCTTATCCATTGTTTCAAAGAGGGAGAGCCGTGCGCATCTGGGCGGGAGCTGTTAGTGCAAGCAGGCAGAGTTAGCGGAGGCTGGAGAGGGAGAAGTGGAGGAGAGCGACGTGGAGGAGGAATTCGCCAATGAACTTGTAATTGAGGATCGCGGGGATGATGATAGTGATGAATAGAGTAATTTTTTTAGCACATGATTGCAGTTGTTTTCAATAGTATCCAGCTGCAGACTCGCAGCACCACCAGTTTCAGAACACCAGTTTCAGAACCCCAGTGCCAGAACCGGAAGTGAGGGCGGAGTTTACCGCGAGTAGCGCCTAGGTTTTGGAGTATAATTAGCTTTTATTACACACGAAACGTCATTCTTTATACGTTTTATAATGATACATTAAGGTACAGTTACAGTAAAATAAGCAGTTTAAAACATTAATCTTGTGTAATATAATTAATTCTTTATAGTTTTATAATGATACATTAAGGTACAGTTACAGTAAAATAAGCAATTTAAAACATTAATCTTGTGTAATATAATTATCTGTTTCATTGTATTATGAGAGTTACTTCCTGATCACAATGTGATCAAAAATAATGCTTGAGACTTATGGGCAATTTACATAAAATATCCTTTATTTCACAAGAACATGTGACACTTTGTTGTGATGAGGCAAAGACAGTGGCATCCATTTGCAGCTTTATTAGAGTAGTCAAGACAGGCAGGGTCAAACACAGCAGACAGGGCAAAGCAGGCTAGGCAGAGACAAACCAGGTGTACAGGCAAGGGTCGAGGCAGGCAGCAAGAATCAGGAATCAATAAACAGTACAGGTCAGGGCAGGCAGCAGAGAATCAGAAACGATAAACAATCCAAGGTCAAGAACAGAAATCAAACACGGGAATAAATGCTCAGAAATGATGGCTGGGGCAGAATCAAGACTTCATGTTGGATGTGTGTGTGTGGAAGTGGTTTATATGAGTGTGTGTAAATGACATGCAGGTGTGTAACGCAATCAGTCCCAGGTAAGCGGTATTATGGGAAGTGAAGTTCAATGGGTAAAGTTAATATTCCGTGGAAGGTTCCCTCCAGTGGTGAAGAGGATTAAAAGAAACAAAAATGTAAATAAACTTCAAAATCTATCAAATGAGGAATTCACTCTGAGGCCCATGTTGTCCTTACATTCTTGCAAAAAAACCTCCATGTCATCCCTGAGCACAAAACGGAATACAAAGGGCTCTCTGGAAGCTTCTGACTGTTCCCGGAGATTGTTGAGGGCCTTTTCCTTATCTTCTTCGTCCATTCGAATGAAAAGAGGCTCCTCCACTGGACCCTTGAGCAGATGGCTGTTGGAATGGAGCCATTCCACAGCTTCTTTCATGTGCCAGATTATTGGGAGCTCCTTCATTACAGAATATTAAAGGAAAATGTGACTTTAATATTTCTTATAAATGTATGTTAAGATATATTATTATTTTAAATATAATTATATAAACATATATACACACTGCCTCACTGCTGCTAAGCATAGCTTGTTCTCGTTCGACTCTTGTAGGGGTTTCTGCACTGGAATATACATATCTTGGTTAACCCTTTGACACGTACGATCACACCGGTGTGATCAGTCTAGGCTGGTCCCTGGAGCGTACGATCACACCGGTGTGATTAGAACGGTCAGTGCATCACGTGATCAACTGCTAAATTCAAAATTTCAAACTTTTGCTTTCACTGCTTTCCCGCTTTGACTGGCACTGAGCCAGAGACGGACGTGCTCAGCTCTCATCATTATCACAACTGTTCAGTGTATTTTAATGTTTATTTTAGGTTTCATTCACTTTAAATTACATTACACAATAACAAATATATAGTTTATTATTGCACACTAATATTTATAACAGCAAAATAACCTTTTAAATATGATGTAATATTAATATTTATTCGAATCAAACACACCTTGTATATAAAACGGCCGTTTCACACAGCAAGCGTCAGCGACGCGTGAGCAGCGCGTATGTTTTTCGGCGTGCATTGCATGTTAATCAGAGTGCATTCACACCAGGAGCAGGAGCAGGAGCAGCGCATGAGCGTCAAGCAGGAGCGTCGCGTGAGATGCAGTGAAGCGGGGATTACTGTCATATATTTTGGGAGACATGGATGATCTTGCATGTTGTAAATCCAGCAGGCTCCGAGTCCGACTCTCCATCAGTATTGTAAACAAATAATGGCGGCGCCCATAGCCCGTGATAACTTACCGATCAACGTGATCTTTTTTTCTCCAAATAAAACCACATTAAGAGTTCCCTTACATATGTTTAACGATGTTAATAACTACAAGTTTGTAAATATTTTGTATAAAAAAAAATAAAGATTTTAACTGTCATGCATTGCGAGTCTTTTTTCCCCGCTGACAAGTGTTGTAGAGCTGACGTCACCGTTACCTCACACTGGCCTTTGTTCTAATTTAAAGACACAACTTTAATCAAGCTCACCAACTTCAGAGAAAATGACAGAACATTTATATAAAAGAAGAAAACTGACAAATGAGGAAATTGAGGACATTTTTTTTAATTCTGATGAAGAGATTTTTGACAGCGAGGCAGAGAGTGACAGCGATGAAGATCTTCCACCAAATCTTGAAGCTCTTGACAGCACTGCAGATGAAGAGACAACACCAGTCCCAAATGAGGCAGAAGAGGTAAACTCATTGTTATGGAAGGCAACCAACCTTTGTAATCCTCCTGGCCCAGGCAATTTTGACAACCAGCTCTGTGGTGTGCAAAATCCACCAGAATCACCCAGTGAGGTCAACTGTTTTAAAATGTTCCTCACAGAAGATGTTATGGGAGAAATTGTGGAGGAAACAAACCGCTATGCCTCTGACTTACAAGAAAAGGAAATTAAAGGAAAGCTGGTTAAATGGGTTCCAACAAATATCCCTGAAATGTACACATTTTTAGTATCAGTTCTCCTAATGGGGGTGATAAAAAAAACATCACTTCGCGATTACTGGAGCACAGACCCCATGTCAAGTTTTTTGTTTTGTGTGATGTGCTCACTGGTTATGTGCAGGACATGATCATGTACACCGGATCTACCACTGACATCCAACATTACCCAGGTCTTGGGATTTCTGGGTCCGTTGTGATGACACTTCTAGCACCTTACCTAAGAAAATGTCATGTTCTTTATGTGGACAACTGGTACAGCAGTCCCACACTTTTCCAGCACCTCTTGTCACTTGGCACTGGAGCTTGTGGGACTGTGCGCGCAAATAGGAAGGGGATGCCAAAGTTCACCTGTAAGATGAAAAAAGGTGAGGTGGAATTCGAAGAGAATGGGTCACAGTTGGCAGTTAAATGGCATGACAAGAGGGATGTGCATATCCTTACCACAGTCCACCCAGCTGGTATGGCAGCCACAGGGAAACTGGATCACATCACTGGGCAACCAAAGATGAAACCAGTCTGTGTGCTCGAGTACAACAAAAAGATGGGGGCAGTTGACAAAGCTGATATGATGACTGGTTTTCATGAATGCGCCAGAAAGTCTACCAAGTGGTACAAGAAAATCTTTTTTCATGTACTTGACACTGTTTTACTCAACAGCCACATCGTCTATCGGCAAATTACTGGTGAGAAATGGATACAAATCATCTAATAATAAATATAAACAAGATAAAAAGTGATAACATTTTTAATTAATGTAATCTAAAGTGTTAAATTCACAATAATAAACAGACCACACTGTCACATAATATTCTGTTCTCCTCACTCCCTATTGATGTGCTCTACTATGAGTAGGAAAGGAAATCACCTCCCTACAATTCAGAACGAACCTGATGAGAGGGCTGCTGGAGGAGTACAGCACATTGCGTGGTCCAACTAAAGGAGGACGTCCTGCCTTGGACACTCCTCTGCGCCTTACAGCCAGGCACTTCCCATCTGAAGTCCCTCAGACCACTTCCCAGGGCAGCAAGACCAGGCGGCACTGCAAGGTCTGCCTCTCCAGCACAGGCAAGGGCAAGCAGAGGCGCCTCACCAAGCACATGTGTGTGCCATGCAACACTCCCTTGTGTGCTGTCCCATGTTTTGAGGAGTACCACACACTGAAGCATTATTAAGCCTGTAAAAAGTCAGAGTGTATTAATTAATTTATGATTATACTATTTTAATTATTTATTGTAATATTATTAAATATAAAGGTATGTATAATAGTTTGTTTAAACTTTTTTTATCAAAAGTCAGAGTATATTTATAGATTTTTCGTTTGTTTGTTTATGATGATACTATTTTGATTGTTATTCATTGTAAATATATTTGTTATCTGTTTTGTAATTGTATTAGTAAGTATACACGTATTGTATTAAACAAAAACATTTAACTTACATTAAAATTGTTTTAATTAAACATACATGAAATGTGTATACTTTGTGATTTCTTTTTAACAAATGTCATACGTTTGAATTGTATGAATAATGCTAAACTTATACTATACATATATCTCACTAGCAAAGCAGAGAAAAGCTACATGGTATGACATCGTTAAAGGGATAGTTCACTTTAAAATAAAAATTCTGTCATCATTTACTCACCCTCAAGTTGTTTCAAACCTGTATGAATTTATTTCTTCTGCTGAACACAAAAGAAGATATTTTGAAGAATGTCTGTAACCAGACAGTTAACTGGAGCCACTGACTTCCATAGTATATATTTTTCCTACTATGGAAGTCAATGGCTCCAGTTAACTCTTTGGTTACTGACATTCTTCAAAATATCTTCTTTTGTGTTCAGCAGAAGAAATAAATTCATACAGGTTTTAAACAACTTGAGAGTGAGTAAATGATGACAGAATTTTCATTTTAAAGTGAACTATCCCTTTAAATTATATTTCCAACAAACATTTGAGCAAGCTAATAATATAATAAATATAGATATAATTGCATATATGTATATGGTCACACAGCTTGCTCAAATGTTTTGTATATAGGAAAATATAATTTAACAATGTCATACCATGTAGCTTTTCTCTGCTTTGCTATTGAGAGATATAAAACTCAGTAACAATATTAACTAAAACAAACAAGAAAATCGATGTAAAGGGTTTACCGTCAAATATGTGCTTTGGTATATTCATGTTACGTATAACGTATCAATTCAACTGAAGCCCGACTTTACCTCCTCAATGCACGGATTACTGAATTTGCAATGTGCAAAGCAGCCAGTTGACAGACAAACAAACCGTAATGACGTAAACGACCACATTATTGAGCACTGTCCGTTTTACGTTCTTTATTCATATTTATTGCATGCTTGTAAATAATTCTAAATGCTTCAGAATACAATTAAAAACTAAAATATAGCCTAACGTTACTCACCGATTGTCACGCGGCTGAGGGAGAAGCTTCCAGAGAGTCCTTTGTATTCCGTTTTGTGCTCAGGGATGACATGGAGGTTTTTTTGCAAGAAGTACCATGTGCAAGCGAAATTCAAAGCGGGGGGGGGGGGGGGGGGACATAAACATAACCATATCAACCATAGTCGGTACACGCAAACAAATTATTTGAGAAGTTTTGAATAAAAAATAAAGCGAAACATTCAAACTACTCACCTGCAGACGGTTATCCATCGTGTGCGCCATTGTGACTGCGAAATGTCACGTGACAAGGTTCATGCGTCTCCATGGAAATTAGAACGCGATTGCAAAATAACGGTCGCAGAAAAAAAACTCACGCCAGGCTGCCAGTCTGACTATTTTAGAACGTACGTGCGAAGGGGTTAATTTAAAATTGATCAGAAGAGGGTAAAAATGTAACAGTGGGCTGGAGTAAATGTCCAGTATCTACCTTTCAGAGAAAACCCCAAAATTTTCCAGAAGAATAAGAGCCCACCATCTCCGTATGTTCGGAAAGTCGCACTGGAAGACAAAAAATAGAGAAATCTTGATATTTCAACTGCTACAACATCATAAAGGTCAATTATTTGACCTGGTAAATTACTTACAGATGTAAAATCAAAGGGTGCTCCCGTGACAAGATGTAGAGCGTACTGGAAAACAGGAAAAGTTAAGTTAAAAGTTAATTATCGTCAAATAAAAAAAAAGTTTCCATGTTCATTATTTACCAACTTAAATTATTATTATTTTTTTAAAAACACACTAATCATTGATTTAGATCAAAACATAATTATCTCACCATCAACATGAAGACTCCACAGTCTACACCACCAATCTGTTGTGGGATATCCTAAAAAAAAAAAAAGCATTAGGTTATTAAGGGTTTGAAACTTCAGTCCCAACTTTAGCCGACTTCTTTATAACCAACCTTTGTTTTTCAGTAGAACCCATTTGCCAGGTGAAATTTTTGCTGTCAGTTTACTGCAACAAAAATACACAAATAATAAAACAGATTTGTTAATATGAAGTTGCATTGTGCAGCAAATACAGTTTGAAGCTCTGAATATATTTTTTTGAAAAAACTGTCACAGCATACAGAATCAGAACATCATGCAAGTAACCATTAAATAAGTTTATTACATGGCTTGGTTTAATTCTAATGTAGAATGTGGTCTGTTATTTCTTGATAACAGACCACTGCGAAGTATTACACGCCGTTGCCATGCAAAGCAGAGAGTTGCTATGGACGCAGGATTCTAACTGTAGAGACGGAACAGACTGTTTTCCTTAGCGGAAGCAATACAATAGGCTCTATGTCGAACGTCGCATGACGAAACCGGAAACCTGGTCTCATCGCATCCGCTTGTCATAGAAAGTGTTAACAGCCGTATGAACTGATGCCGATATCTATGGAATTTTAAGGTAATCAGCTAACCTACCTATCTCACTTTGTTATTGGCGTTTTATTTTATTTAAATATCTAAACGTTAGTGTGAAGATTTTTTTTTTTTTTTTTACTTTTAAATATCGATCTTCACATGCGAGGGACATTGGTCATGATCATCTTTGCTCGCTCCTTTTAAGTTATCTTGAGTAAAACAGTAAAAAAATGCATGAAGCACATACAAAAGACCTGAACCGGAACTGCGTTCTGTTTTCTGGTTTCGTAATGCGACGTTCGACATATAGCCTATCGTTTTTAAATCAATATTTTGTGTCAAATTATTGATTATTTGGTAGGTAGCCATGTAATAAGCATGATAACGTAGAGTGAGGCGGTTGTTATAGCGAAAACAACCCCTTCAGGCTGATTCAAGATCCCTCCACTTCGCGTCGGGGTCCTGATCAGCCTGTCGGGGTTGTATTCGCTATAACAACCGTCTCGCTCTACATTATCCCTTACTTTATAAACTCTTGAACGGGACACTCTGAATGGCAAAACTTTGAACACACTCATTGAACTTGGAACACACACATTGAACTTGGAACACGTATTGAACTTGGAACACGTATTGAACTTGGAACACGTATTGAACTTGGAACACATATTGAACTTGGAACACATATTGAACAGTGAACCTTGAAAAGTAAATCTTGAACAAAGAACCTTGAACATTTTCTATATTTATTTTTGTAACCTGAAAACTTTCACATATCTCTCATCACCCAACCCATATGGATTGGTTGAATCTAGGAAGTACATGTGCCTATCTTTTGGCTTCATGACCTGCAAAAAAATAGTGTTAGTACTTCTGAATCATGAAATGGTATTTCTGAATTGTGATGAGACAAAAGCAGGCAATTTTCAGACAACACTGCAAAGTTACATTAAATAGCCAGATTACAAATAATTTACACACAACATCCAGTGTGCTGGCTTCCAAGCAGGGAAGACAATGCAGTCTTTCAGTGCAATGCAATCCTATAGATGATTAAAAAAATCCATTCAGTTGGTTTAAAATAAAATTGGTCACTGCTGTGAATGTTATGTAACTTTGTGGCCTCACTGGAAATGACAAGGATGGGTCCAAATTATTTGGAGGCAACCAGGTCACCACAACATATGCGTTGGCTGTCCACACATCCATTCCCTACAACATAACATACCAATTAAAGACTGACACAAGCTATGTCTCTGACTTAGGGCTGGGCAATATATAGCGTGACATTGTCATGCGCATCTCGTCAAGCTCGTCTCTGACAAGCTGAGCCATATCGCATTAATTATCATGGACGTATCGCCTGCGATATTTAATGCGATATGGCTCAGCTTGTCAGTTAACTACGGCTCTGTGTAGTAAATGCAGCTCTTATGGCGATTCACTACTAATCAAGGAATCGGATTTACTGATGAGATGCGCATAACAATGTCATGATATATATCGCCCAGCCCTACTCTGACTATTTGAGATTTGCAGCTTTACAAAAACTTACTCGTTCCTTAGCCACCAATGTGATTACCTCAAGACAGCTGTTTGCAATCTGCAATTTTAAAAAGAGAACTGTTAACGGTCAAACATTTCTTATTGTTATTGTATGTTATTGTACGTCAACTCACTGTTGCCTCCAACAGCTCATTGAGACCAAGAGTACAGGAATCTTTCCTTTTCAGAACCAAGTTTCCAACTTTGGCAACGGTCTCATTTGGGTTGTCTGTCCCCAAAGCCCATTCAAGCTTAAACACAAATGAGAGAAGAAATTGCATAGTATATATTAAAAGATTCTGCATTCTGCATTTCTGCACTGAAAACTGTCATTCACATACCATTGCTGATTGCCTATGACTTGGCAGACAATCCCAACACACTCTACTGGCAGACAGGTGTTTGATGTTACACACAATTTCATTTTCTGCTGTAAAAAAAAAAAAAAAGTGTATAAATACATACAACTTGCATCAGGATATATTAAGACTTAATACAAGATATATTAAAGGGGTGGTATATTGCCCTTTTCACAAGATGTAAAATATATCTATGATGTCCCCAGAGCGTGTGTGTGAAGTTTTAGTGCAAAATACCCCACAGATATTTTTGTATAGCAAGTTAAAGTTGTCACTTTTTGAGGGTTTGCAAAAACGCACCGTTTTGTGCCTGGTCCTTTAAACTTTGCAGATGTTGTTTATGCGCAAACAGCAACATTACACACTAACTAAAGTTAGAAAAGTGAAATCACACTCAACCACCCCTTTAACACTTACTACTGGTTAGGACCATCATTGAGGTCGAGATTGTGTCTTCCATCTCAATGTCTATGTCCTCCATCTCAATGTATATGTCCTCCATCTCACTGTCTATGTCCTCCATCTCACTGTCTATGTCCTCCATCTTAATGTCTATGTCCTCCATCTCAGTGTCTATGTCCTCCATCTCAGTGTCTATGGGGACTGGTTCCTCAGTGGAGATGTCAGAATTTTCTATAACAATACAAACAGCCAACAAGAGCTATTTCCTTTAAACACACACTGAATGGTGGTCTATGCATTTCCACATTCATTCATACATGCATGCATGCATACATACATACATACATACATACATACATACATACATACATACATACATACATACATACATACATACATACATATATATATATATATATAATAAATAAAGATATTTTAATTTACCCAGCACAGCCTGTCCAAGCATATTCTTCACCAACTTTGATCCAAAAGTCTTCATTAATCTAGTTCTCACTTTGTTGTTCTTGTTTTCGTTATAGTGGTGAATTATTGTCCTCATTTGAAACAGATGTGTTGATGGCTGAGACATGTTCAAAAAGTAGTTATTTTTTCTCATTTTTGCAAACAGTTGCTCTGCAACCTGGCTATTTATTTTGCCAGCTAGTTGAGGCACAATAGTGATCTTCCTCAGAACATCTCTACTGTCTTTGGTATTGCTCTCGTGAAAACGGTCAGACAATACGTAATGATCCGAAGATCCTGTCACTGGGTGTCCTTGAGGATTGCTCACACTCCTTTTTTCTTCCAGCCAAGGGAAGGACACTTTCAGATTTCCAGATTTGGCAAGTTTAATGTTTTCTTCATTGGGTTCTGCTAAGCGTCCTTCATATGGACGAATAGGTATGCTTTCTGGTGCCCTTAGATTGGCATGTGTTGCTAAACCACGTGCAAAGTCATAAATAATGATGTTCGGCATATGCTTCCATGAGAACAGAAGATCAGCAAAATCTCGAGGGCTTTCTGCTCGAAGATTGCATTTTAGACTGTAAACTACGCCACATGGGCACATGATGACTCCCCAGCCTCCTAGTATAACACAAAAACAATATTTTTTTTAAACATGACTGTATTGCCAATATATTGACTGTAATATCAAAGGTTATATTTGTAACACCAGACAAAACAGTATTATAAATTAAGCTCACCAGAGGCACCCCAGATTTTCTCAAAGATTTTGTCATATGTTTGCCTCGATTTCATTTCATTTGACAATCTGAGGAGGAGGTCACTCCGAGATCCAGTAGAGTTCAGACCACATTCTTTGCATAGATTCCGAATAACATATTTGAATATAGTGTAGTATATATATATTTAATTCATACAAATAAATATATCTGCTTGAAAGAATAGAGAATGATGTATGCAAGTATATATACATTTATATACATTATAAAGAATTCATATATCATTCATTGAAAAAAAGACTGTGTTTTACTTTAGGAAAAGTGTTTTTATTTAATTTTAAGATATTTTTAAGTTAAAGTACTTAAATCTGTATCTGTATTGCACGTTCAACTAAATCTGTATCTGTATTGCACGTTCAAATAAAATAATTTATATTAGCAGGTTAATATATGTTTTCTCCAGGAGTATGTGGGTCTGGAAATTTTAGAGAAATTCTAAATGAATGCATTTCAATTTAAACCCATTATATATTTAGTCGACTAAATCTACTGTAGATTTAGTCGACTAAAATCGTAATGTATTTTCGCTGATTAAAACTAGTCTAAAACTAAAACACTTCAGATGACTAAAATATGACTAAAACTAAATGACATTTTAGTCAAAAGACTATGACTAAAACTAAATCAAAATTTGCTGTCAAAATTAACACTGATTGGAAAAAATAGTAGCAAACAACCTTTTGCTTTTTAAGTTCTTCCTTCAGCCTCTCCTCGGTCACCGTAATTTCTGCAGTCTCTGATGCAGACTTTGAAGAATGAAGTTTTTCATACTCTGTGTTTAGCACACTATCTGAACGGCGTGTGTTCTTGCCAATCCAAGGAGCCCAGAAGTGATACATTGGTTTAACAACAAATGGATTTTTTGCACCACCTACAAAAGCAGCATTTAAAACATAATAAGCTGTGTGATTCTTTTAATTTCTTTGCAATATAGTGGAAAAAAACTGTTTGCACATACTTGTAACTAATCCACGACATATCATCTCTTTGGACAAAGCCTCCCAGAATGTTTCCAGATTGACTTCCCCTTGAAAGTTTTCTGGAGGTTCCTCTATGTCACTTACTGGAAGAAAACAAAAATGTCACTATATGGCAATAACGTGAAGAAAAATTAAATAGAAAATAAACAAGTAAAACAACTTGGAAATGAAAATGATTACAATAAACATACCAGAAAACTGGAAAACACCCTTTCTGTGTAGATCCATTATCACAACAGGGGGATAATCACCACAGGTAACGCATGAATACTTGTACTCATGTTTTGTAAGGGCCTCAAAGTGTAGATAGGCATGCAGCACCGTGTCTGCTGACGGAAACTTTAAACCGGTCAAATCTTGCAAAAAATCAACGGCTCTGCTCACAGAAGTATGCACCTGGAATAAACAAAATCTGTTTTAAGTAACATACATAATAGGGCTGTCACGATGTTAGATTTTTCACACCACGTTATTGTGGCCAAAAGATTTCACGATATCGATATATCGCGATATCTATATAATCTGTGTGTGTGTGTGTGTGTGTGTGTGTGTGTGTGTGTGTGTGTGTGTGTGTGTGTGTGTGTGTGTGTGTGTGTGTGTGTGGGGTGGGGGGGGGGGTCGGTCAAATAAATTTTTACTTTGATTATAGTTTTTCTTTTTTACACAACAAATATAAGGATACTGACAAACACAAGGCACATGCATTACTTCTTGTATACTCAATCTATGTCAAATATTTGTGAAGGAAGACAAGCATGTGATATATACACTAGATTTATGTTTAAAGGAATTGTTTAATTTGGACTTCTCTGTGCATGCTCTTTGAGGTGGTGACCATAGACCTGCATTAAATGACTGACAGACAAGAACCGTTTAACCTAAAAATATCAAAATTGAAACTACTGAGGAAAAAAAGACACCTACATCTTGGATGCCCTTGAGGTAAGCTAAAACATACAAAAATTTAATTTCAAAATGAACCATCCCTTTAACCTCAGAGCATCCGTTAACTGAATGAATTGAGAATCTCACCTGAGAATCTCACCTGAAAATCCAATAACATCAACAATTTTCATTCAAGCAGCTGATTTCTGTGAATGAATGTAATTTAATGTACAGGGTGGGCCATTTATATGGATACACCGTAATAACATGGGAATGGTTGGTGACAGGGTTTCTGCAGGTTTCAGTAAGTCAAATTTAAGACCTTTTTAAGACATTTTAAGACCATAAAGATTGAAATTTAAGACCTACACGACGCATTATCCAAGTTAGATAGATAGTTACCTCGGGATCATTAGAGTATCTATCTATCTATCTTCCTATCTATCTAGGATTATCTGATGTGTGTGTGTGTGTGTGTGTGTGTGTGTGTGTGTGTGTGTGTGAGAGAGAGAGAGTGGGAGGTAGATTTTTTTTTTTTTATAGAAAATTGTACTTTTGCATATTGCATATTATACATATTATATATTTAGTTGATCATAGTTGATCATAACTAGAGAGGAAATGATGAGATGATTAAACAGTGACCAAAATTATCACGGTTATCACAGAATCCTGTTCAAAAAGTACTAATACTACAGAATGTCAATTCAATGTCAAGTCAATTCAACAAGTTTTATGTCGAAAAACAGCAAATAACAAATTGATTAGCATCAATATACACTTTTTGTTTACGTGAACATTAAAATACCATTAAAAATGATGGCCAGATTTTGAAAGAGTGTCTTGCAACATGTTATCTACTAACATGTACAAGTTCAAATAAAGTTTTGACAAAAAAGGTTTTATACAAAGATACATTTGAACAAACTTGAGCGCGCAAAAGACGCGATATGTGAACGGCCTCTGGCGAGCTAGCTCATATCAAGCCACGAGCGACTGGCAGCACGCGAGCGACGTGTTGGAGACCCCTGCTAGAGCTCCGCTTTGTAGGCTACAACTCGATATACTTTTTTGCTACTTTGTAATAACTTTAAGCGGCCAGCATTTCTGGAAATGAACGAGGGTAAACACTTTTTAAGACCTGACTAAATGAAATTTAAGACCTAGGATGAAAATCTGTCCGTTTTTAAGACTTTTTAAGGCCTTAAATTTAAAGTTCAGAATTTTAGACTTTTTAAGACCCCGCGGAAACCCTGGGTGATATTAAAGTCCTGTTTGTGGCACATTATTATATGTGAGGGGGCACCACCCATCTTGAGGAGTTTGCCCCCTCACATATACTAATGTGCCACAAACAGGACTTTAATATCACCAACCATTCCCATGTTATTACGGTGTATCCATATAAATGGCCCACCCTGTATATTGCAGCACAGGGTGAAGTCATTAGCGATGATTTGAGACAAATATAATGTAAATTTAATATAAAATTATAAGCGCTGCGTCGTCTTCTTATTTGATAGGTGTCAGCGGATGCAATACAGCCACCTGAGAGGTCAACCAGGTACTGGCGCTGGAGTATTTACGTGTCATGTTACCATAAGAGTCCTTTCATTTTAAACATTGTGGTTATCGCCAAAACCGGTACATTGTCACACTCTAAATTAACACAATGTCGATATTTCATACTTTGAATATCACAATTATCATCAACACCGGTATATTGTCACACTCTAAATTAACACAATGTCGATATTTCATACTTTGAATATCACAATTATCGTCAACACCGGTATATTGCGACACCCCTAATACATATATACCAACACCATAGTGTTAAGTCATACGCAACCATTACACGTCCCAACCGGCTGTAATAGGAGACACCGGGTTCGAATACTGAAATCAACTTCTTTGTTTCAGGGGTGCCAATTGAAGTTTGAACAGAGAGTGGAATGCAATTGCTGTTGGCAAGCTGCTGCCGAGTAAGGCATATCTTCTTCTTTTCATTACTAAACCACTTTGCTTTTACCATCTCGGTTAAAATCTCCTCTTTCAGGGAGACTAGTTCTGCAGAAGATGTGCAGTAAGTTACAGAGCGGATGTGTTTGCACTGATATGA